>NC_064630.1:808578167-808881197 GCF_023864275.1 Schistocerca cancellata
ATGATCTGTCCGTTCGTTCATTGACGTCTCTGTTCACTGTAATAAGTTTAGTGTCTGTGTTTTGCGACCGCACTGCAAAACCGTGTGATTAGTTGACGAAAGGACGTGCCTCTCCAATGGGAACCGAAAACATTTGATCGCAAGGTCATAGGTCAACCTATTCCTCCACAGGAAAACACGTCTGATATTTTGTATACGACACTGGTGACAGCATGTGCGTCACATGACAGGAATATGTTGTCGACCCACCTAACTAGTACACTTGGCGAATGGGTGAAAAGTTCCTTCTACCTTGCCCGATTTAGGTTTTCTTGTGGATGTAATAATCACTCCAAAAAAAAGTGATGAAAACATAAGAGTTTTTCACATAAACTGAAAATAAAAAGTTAAAATTTTCGGTCGAGAGAAGATTTGAACCAAGGATCTCTCGGTGCACAGCTGTTCACACTAACCACGGGACCACGGAGCTCCTCGCCTCACATTGCCCTTAATATTGCCTATCTTACGCATGGACGACCCAGTTTGTATATTATGCTTATTTTTTCATAGTTCAACACAACTTCTTTCTGTTTTCTCGATCGATCTGTGTTCAGTTTTTCAAGGCCTATCCACTGTGCCAACTTATAACTAAATCTGAGGGGGGTGCGATGGGGATGTTCCCTTGTCAGAATTACAATACCACCAGCAAAACGCAAACATTCTGCTTCTTCACCCTGATCTTCCTCCTTGGTTTCGTTTACTGCTTGGGCAATGTACAGTCGGAATAACATTGGGGACGGACTACAACCTCGTCTCGCTCCTTTCTCAACTACTGCTTGTCTTTCATATCCTTTGACTCTTTAAACTACAGCCTTCTTTCTGTACGCGTTGTAGATAACCTTCCCTTGCTTGTATTTTATCCCTATTACCTTCGGAATTTCAAAGTGTGTGTATCTGTCAAATAACCGAAAGCTTCCTCTAGAGCTGCAAATGCTATGAACGTAAACTTGTCTCTCGTCGAACTGGCTCACGTGCACTTCGCTGAGATCGGTTCTTATTAGTCTTTTCCATTATTCTGTAAATAATTCGTGTCAGTATTTTACAACCACGATGTAGTAAACAGTAGTACTCGCACCTGTCAGCAAAAAAATGGTTCAAATGGCTCTGAGCACTATGGGACTCAACTGCTGAGGTCATTAGTCCCCTATAACTTAGAACTGGTTAAACCTAACTAACCTAAGGACATCACAAACATCCATGCCCGAGGCAGGATTCGAACCTGCGACCGTAGCGGTCTTGCGGTTCCAGACTGCAGCGCCTTTAACCGCACAGCCACTTCAGCCGGCACCTGTCAGCATCTGCATTCTTTGTTATAGGAATTATTAGAGTCTACTTGAATAAAGTACTAAACCTAAAAGACGAGGAAAGATACCTATGGCAGACCATCATCAAGGGAGGTGAGTGGCACATCCAGTAAACAGTTCGGCGCTGAAAGAAGTAGTGAGAGAGGGGTAGGGGGGGGAGGGTAGTAGAGGTTCGCGGAGGAGGAGGTTGGAGGGAATGGTGGGTGCAGTAGTCACGTCGAGACGAAAAAAACTATCACAAGACAGGAAAGGGTGGAGTCGACACACAGACGACTCGACACCAGAACCGCTGCTGGGTCACTCGTGACCCCTTCTTAGTTATTTCGTTCGTGACTCTTTTGCATAATTGCCTAGGGTGATGAATTTCTGTGACTTTTTTTGAGATAAAGTAATTAATGATTATACTTACTTGTACATTTTATGGGAAAACCTTAAAGGCGAAACATAAAGATTCACCTAGAACCAAGGACGGGTCAGATCTGACCCCCTCTACTGCAGCCGCTATAACAATCGCATTTTTCGAGTAGCATCATACTTATTGTCAGATTGTGTTTGATCAACAATCGCGAAACTCCCTTATCTCACCGCCTGATGGCATTGCAGTTTTCCCACGGGAAGGAGAGGGAAGGCAGGTTGAAACTTGTCTGACCACGTATGGAAGTATTGTGCAGCCAGATCTTTGTTCCATGAAATACGGTTTTAGTAGTGCACTCTGTGTAAATAGTGCCTGCAGCATGCAAATTTATTGTGGCCAGACGAGCACAAGAGGACGTTACAGATGTGTTAAATGAGATTTTGGATCATGAATCTGAGGGCGAGCCGCTGGAGTCTTCATCTGCTGAAGAATTACCACCACCTGCAGTTCAAGATTTTTCATCACATGATGATGTTACTTCTCAGTATGTTCTACTTAATACTGACGCGGAACGCATGCATGTTTATGTGTCTGTTTTTATAATACTTGTGTATACATATTATATAGACACAGAAAAATGGTTCAAATGGCTCTGAGTACTATGCGACTTAACTTCTGAGGTCATCAGTCGCCTAGAACTTAGAACTAATTAAACCTAACTAACCTAAGGACATCACACACATCCATGCCCGAGGCAGGATTCGAACCCGCGACCGTAGCGGTCGCTCGGCTCCAGACTGTAGCGCCCAGAACCGCACGGCCACTCCGGCCGGCTATAGACACAGATTTCAGTTGTGTATACATTGTTGCTTCCTTGAGTTTTTACAAGTCTTACATTACATTTATTAAGGTGTTTTTTTTCAGATATTCCGCAGTATATTGAACACCAATACGGGTTATAATACTATTACTATTACAGGAACTACTACCAAAGACGCTAGACCAACTCGTGCTAATGGGCGTCGTGCACAACGACTATTTCAGTTTCCTTCAGGTAGAGATATTGCGGCAACAGGTGGAACAACCCAGAAAGTGGAAGTTAAAGGTGACTGCTCAGCTGACAACTATGGACAACAGAATGTTTTCAAAGACCATGCAGGACCATCTCGGCATGCAAATCGAAACGTGAATGAGACCCGCTACAGTGCTTGGCCTATTATGATAACGGACAATATTTTGAAACACATTCTAAAGTGCAGAATGAGATTTTCACTCTGCAGCGGAGTGTGCGCTGATATGAAACTTCCTGGCAGATTGAAACTGTGTGCCGGACCGAGACTCGAACTCGGGACCTTTGCCTTTCGCGGGCAAGTGCTCTACCAACTGAGCTACCCGAGCACGACTCACGCTCCGTCCTGACAGCTCTACTTCTGCCAGTACCTCGTCTCCTACTTTCCAAACTTTACAGAAGCTCTCCTGCGAACCGTGCAGAACTAGCACTCCTGAAAGAAAGGATATTGCGGAGACATGGCTTAGCCACAGCCTGGGGGATGTTTCCAGAATGAGATTTTCACTCTGCAGTGGAGTGTGCGCTGATATGAAACTTCCTGGAAGATTGGTAGAGCACTTGCCGCGAAAGGCAAAGGTCCCGAGTTCGAGTCTCGGTCCGGCACACAGTTTTAATCTGCCAGGAAGTTTCACATTGCAAAATGCACTGAGACCGAAGCACATAGAGTATTGGGCCTAGATGATTGGACTGAAGGTTGAAGAGCTGGGAGCTTTTATAGCTTTAATTTTATCTTGGAACTCTTCCATTTGGTCCGTGTTTACATACAAACCAACAATATGGGAATCATGAGACCGCTTTAATGCAAAACATATTTTGTTACATATTTCTTCCCTAAAACAGTTCCAGCGACAAATATCACCATCATCAATCGGTTCTTTAAAACATGCAGAAAGTAGCATAGTTACGAACACTGTAAAACATTATTACATTTGTACTATTTGTTTTTTTTTTAAGTGAATACTTTCACACTTCATTATTTATTATGCGTTACAGCATCACTGTAAGATTATTGTCGCTTTTTGCAGCACTTTTTCTGCGTTTTTCTATTGCCTTTTTTCTCGGCATACATCATGTCATTCGCAACTGTGTGTGCGGCTGTTACTAAACAAATACATAATCGTAAACTGGGATTGCGGTAGTGTTGTGGACACAGTTTTGATGTGGAGTAGGCTGTTACTTAGTCGGTCGTGCACTATTCAATGGACGGCCTGCAGCTAATTATATACACAGAAAAAGTAAACTTTTGCACTTCGTCCATAAACCAAAACATTACGCCATCTTGCTGTTCGCGTGTGTCGCGAGTAATGTATCGCATGTTACGAGAAGGCTATGAAAACTGCAACGGAAATTCTGACGACCTCTGTTCCTTGTTTATGTCTCTGTGTGTGATGGGGGAGTGGCTCTTTCACGTGTGTGTGTGTGCGCTTTCTCTTCCGTGTCCTGGATCAGTTGTCTCACGGCAGTAAAGAAAGTGGTGTTGCGAAATGTCGTGTTTTCGTTTACTACGTTTTTCCCTTTCACTATATCCTCTTGTACGTAGTAATTTTCTTCTATTGTTAGTTGTCGGTATGCCGGCCGCGGTGGCCGTGCGGTTCTAGGCGCTTTAGTCTGGAACCGCGCGACTGCTACGGTCGCAGGTTCGAATCCTGCCTCGGGCATGAATGTGTGTGACGTCCTTAGGTTAACTAGGTTTAAGTAGTTCTAAGTTATAGGCGACTGATGACCTCAGATTTTAAGTCCCATAGTGCTCAGAGCCATTTGAACCATTTCGAAGTTGTCGGTATAAACTGTTTCTGTGTTTCAGGATGTGCAGATCATTTTAGATATTAGTGGGATTATGGTTTTTGTTCTCTCAAGAAGCATCACACCCACCCTCAGACACAACCAGACAAAGGGAGATACACACACAAAAGAATCCTAAAGCTCCACTCTCAACAAGTCTCCCGAAGGTCCACAAAGCTCCCATGCCGGTCAGACCAGTGGTGGACTCCAGAAAAGCACCATCCTACTTATTTGGGAGACACCTGCACACATTTCTGCAGAAAATACACACAAACGGAAGCCTCAAGAAAACAGGAGATATAATAGAGAAAATTAAGAATGTCAACATCCATCCCAACAGCAAAACCGGGGTCTTGACATTACATCCATGAACGCCACTGTACCCACAGAAGGAACTATGAACATTATAAAAACACAGCTAGAATGCAAACAAATCGCATGCATACATATAAATGGAATCTCATCCATTCTTAGGCTAATTATAGAAGAAAACTACTTCACTTTCAACAAGAAGTTCTATTTTAACAAGATGGGTCTCCCATCAGTAGAACTTCAGCCAACTATTTCTTGGGTCATATGAAGAACACAATATTCAAAAACATGGTAAAACGAGAAGGATACAAAATAATCTACTGGTACCGATATGTGGATGACATAATCAGCCTTTTAGATGAAATACAAAATAGCATAGAAGAGCTACACACTAACAAACACAGTACACCCACAAATCCACTTCACAATGGATCTGACATCAGATCCACAACATCAGGACGACTGACAGAAGGCAAGTTTGCTGTGTTATCAGAATTCTGCCAAGAGTTTATTGCGAACGCGCAATGTAGCGACATATCGTGTCCTTATAAAAAAATCGACGAACAGTTTTTCCCTTCAAAGTGCCACTGCGGACCCTCAAACCGGGTCAAATACGGAAAAACGTATTGGTTGACAGTAGATAAAGATTCCAAATATACAAATATAAAAGAATCATCCAGTTTAAAAAATCATAATTTATGTTGTTTGAGATATGTGCGTCAACAACGTACTGTTGGAAAGAGCAACTTCTCCCCTAGGTAGCAGCAGTGTGCGCCCACTTCAGTTCTCGTAAATATGGCGCCCGGACAACGGAGGAGCGTGTTGTGTTCTAAGTTTTTTGCAGTGCGGGTCAGTAATAATTGTTCAGCGTGACTTTTGTACTAGATATGGTGTGGATCCTCCTACAGCACAGAGCATTAGACGATGGCATGAACAATTCCGAGAAACAGGTTCTTTGTGTAAAGGCAAATCGCCGGGTCGTCCCCGAGTTCTGACACAGGCGTCGATCGCATCCGCCATAGTTTGACAAGGTGTTTGCAGAAATCCGTTCTCCGAGCAGCTCTGCAGCTCAACATGCCCCAGATGTTCGTCTGGCGTGTGTTTCGGCGACGTTTACACATGAAACCATACAAAATTTAGCTGCTGCAAGCCATTTGTGAAGGTGACAAACAACAACGTGAGGAGTTCAGTAATTTCGTTCTCGGCAATATGGAGGATGACAGTTTTATTCCACGCTTACTGTTTAGTGATGAGGCAACATTCCATTTAAATGAAAAGGTGAACCGCAGTAATGCGCAAATATGGGGTACGGAACAATCACGTGAAGCTGTAAAAATAAGAGAGACGCTCGAAAATTTAATGTGTTTAGTGCAGTTTCATGGGAAAAAGTACATCGTGCATTTTTGTTACAGGAAGCACATATATCGATATACTTGGGAACTTTCTTTTCCCACAGTTGGAGACTGATTCTAATTACTTCATTTACCAACAGAATGGGGCACTGCCACACTGGCACCTGGAAGAGCTGGAATTTTTAAATCAAAGGAACACTGAACAATGCATCGCTCGCCATGGACCAAATGATCCAGCCTTACATTACTGTGAAACGCCCCCTTTTGAAAAATCATGAATTACTGTGCTGGTAAACCTTTACGTTATTTGACTTACAAACAGCTGAGCAAAACTGAACGTACTCAGATATTTCTCTCTTTACTTATTCTGATCAACAATAAACTGACACACAATATTTTTAGCGCAACGCAATCTGACTTCCAATAATCCCTACAAAAGAATGGCCCTGACTAACAATAACCTATACGTTTCATGAATCACTTACAAAAATCTTCGTTACTCGAACTACTGCAATACAGCGAGCGCCAATACTGCCAGCTAAATAAAAAGATTCTAACTACTGAAGGCACTAAGTACTGGTAGGCATAGTTAGCAAATAAAAGGTTTTGATGGAGAACAAACAATGTATTTACCTATGCAGTATTACAAATTTCCTTTTTCTGGCGGACACACGTCCAGATCGTCCGCTCTCAAATTCTGCCATGTCTCTCCCCACATCCACCACTGCTGGCGACTCACATCCAACTGCGCAACGCTACGCGCTGTTCACGTCCAGCTGCCCAACACTACAAAAGCAAATATTCCAATAATGCAAACCAGCCACAGACTGCACACATCACAGCCAGTGATTTTCATACAGAGCGCTACGTGGCGTTACCATCATAAAAACCTAAACAGCCTACTTACAACTGGACTCAAAGGTCACCGGACCTGAATGTATGTAATTATTTCTTGTTGAGTTTATAAAATACTCTGTTTATGCGCCTCCGTTACCAACAACAATGAATCAACTGAGACATCACTTAACAGCCGGCCGTAGTGGCCAAGCGGTTCTAGGCGCTTCAGTCTGAAACCGCGCGACCGGTACGGTCGCAGGTTCGAATTCTGCCTCGGGCATGGATGTGTGTGATGTCCTTAGGTTAGTTAGGTTTAAGTAGTTCTAAGTCTAGGGGACTGATGACCTCAGATGTTAAGTCCCATAGTGCTTAGAGCCATTTGAACCATTTGAACAGCAGCTGTGGGAGCTGTAACTCGGAACATGCTCGATGCAATGTGGGAACAATTTGAATACCGCATTGACATACGCCATGCATCTCAAGGGGGGCATACTGAACACCTATGAAAACAGAATTCATTGTATATTAGTTTCAGAGATACACCGTGTATTGTGAATCCTTTTCCTTATCCAGGAAGTGATGAGACTATACTCCATTCACCGAAACAAGAGAAAACTGTAAACACGGCAAGGCGTCGAGGGGTGTACAGGGCAGGGGCGTCACAAATTAAAAAATGAAAGTCGTGTTTTTGATAATTTGGCACCTGAACATGATAAAGTGATCCGAGAACTACCTTCCGACAACTTTTTTTCATTACATTAAAATTTATTGTCACTTAAAAAGAGAAATATTTAAGCTTTCAGGAAAAGTTGTTTTTCGCATTACTCTATATTTATCACACCATAACTCCTAAACTGTTTGTCGCACAGCAAAATAATTTTATAATTGCCTTCAGTACTATATGTTGATGACGTCTGCAAATTTTCTACCCAATAGAGTCAGTAATAGTGAAGCAATAAATTAAAATCTTACGTCTGATGCAGAACTTTTACCAAATCATCATCCGAAATATAGTAAGCGACGAACTTTCCCCTTTAAATTTTTTTGTGGGAGTGTACGCGAGAAAAGTTTCAGAAAGGTTTGAATTTAATTTTGTAGTTTATTCGAATGCGATGGGTGCAACCGTTTGTCCTTTATGAGCGACGCATTGTGCTGTTCGCAGGTGCGGCGCTCAGTCAGTGTGGCCGTCTCAGTTGCAGGTGTGAGCTCGTTAGTGGGTGTTGTACAGCGGCGATTTCACGATATCTTAAGTTCATCTGTAAAGACGCTTGAAAGACTAGTTGTTGATTATTAGAGTAAGTATATGTGTTTGTAGTTACGCTGAGCATTCACTGTTTATGTGCGCATCCAATAGCATCGCATGGTTTCTTATACACTCCTGGAAATAGAAAAAAGAACACATTGACACCGGTGTGTCAGACCCACCATACTTGCTCCGGACACTGCGAGAGGGCTGTACAAGCAATGATCACACGCACGGCACAGCGGACACACCAGGAACCGCGGTGTTGGCCGTCGAATGGCGCTAGCTGCGCAGCATTTGTGCACCGCCGCCGTCAGTGTCAGCCAGTTTGCCGTGGCATACGGAGCTCCATCGCAGTCTTTAACACTGGTAGCATGCCGCGACAGCGTGGACGTGAACCGTATGTGCAGTTGACGGACTTTGAGCGAGGGCGTATAGTGGGCATGCGGGAGGCCGGGTGGACGTACCGCCGAATTGCTCAACACGTGGGGCGTGAGGTCTCCACAGTACATCGATGTTGTCGCCAGTGGTCGGCGGAAGGTGCACGTGCCCGTCGACCTGGGACCGGACCGCAGCGATGCACGGATGCACGCCAAGACCGTAGGATCCTACGCAGTGCTGTCGGGGACCGCACCGCCACTTCCCAGCAAATTAGGGACACTGTTGCTCCTGGGGTATCGGCGAGGACCATTCGCAACCGTCTCCATGAAGCTGGGCTACGGTCCCGCACACCGTTAGGCCGTCTTCCGCTCACGCCCCAACATCGTGCAGCCCGCCTCCAGTGGTGTCGCGACAGGCGTGAATGGAGGGACGAATGGAGACGTGTCGTCTTCAGCGATGAGAGTCGCTTCTGCCTTGGTGCCAATGATGGTCGTATGCGTGTTTGGCGCCGTGCAGGTGAGCGCCACAATCAGGACTGCATACGACCGAGGCACACAGGGCCAACACCCGGCATCATGGTGTGGGGAGCGATCTCCTACACTGGCCGTACACCACTGGTGATCGTCGAGGGGACACTGAATAGCGCACGGTACATCCAAACCGTCATCGAACCCATCGTTCTACCATTCCTAGACCGGCAAGGGAACTTGCTGTTCCAACAGGACAATGCACGTCCGCATGTATCCCGTGCCACCCAACGTGCTCTAGAAGGTGTAAGTCAACTACCCTGGCCAGCAAGATCTCCGGATCTGTCCCCCATTGAGCATGTTTGGGACTGGATGAAGCGTCGTCTCACGCGGTCTGCACGTCCAGCACGAACGCTGGTCCAACTGAGGCGCCAGGTGGAAATGGCATGGCAAGCCGTTCCACAGGACTACATCCAGCATCTCTACGATCGTCTCCATGGGAGAATAGCAGCCTGCATTGCTGCGAAACGTGGATATACACTGTACTAGTGCCGACATTGTGCATGCTCTGTTGCCTGTGTCTATGTGCCTGTGGTTCTGTCAGTGTGATCATGTGATGTATCTGACCCCAGGAATGTGTCAATAAAGTTTCCCCTTCCTGGGACAATGAATTCACGGTGTTCTTATTTCAATTTCCAGGAGTGTATTATATATTCACTTATTTCATTAGCATCACATACGGCTGTCCTCATTATGTCAGCCACGGATTCAGCGAGCGAGGTCGACATGTCATTTCTGAGTCCACCAAAGAAGCGAGCAAAGAAGAAATCATTAAGTTCTTCTGAGAAGCACATGGTGCTTAATGTGTATAAAACGGAACTGTTACATCCAGAGCAGTCGATGAGTGACATTCTTTCGAAAACAGCTGGAGCTACAGGTGTTGGACGTTCTTCAGTGCATCGTGTGATAAGTGAGTACAAGGCCACACATTCTTTGAAGTCTCCCAAGAAAGGAAAATTACGACAGAAACTTTCTGAAAGTGTTGATGACTTCGATAGAAATGCGATACGAAGGAAAGTACAAGATTTTTTTTTTTTTTCGTAAGGAATTGCCAACAGTTGACAAAGTGCTTACAGTCGTGAACGAAGATGCAGATCTGGGCAATTTTCGGAGAACTACATTTTATAAGTTACTGAGAGAAATGAATTTCAAATATGTCCGGCGTGGGCGCGATAGCATGCTAATAGACAGGGATGACATCGTTTTATGGAGGTGGTGTTATCTTCGAACCATTAAACGGTTGAGAGATAAAGGCAGACCCATTTACTATTTGGACGAGACGTGGGTGAACGCAGGACATACCCGAAGTTACGTCTGGGTAAATGACTATAAATTCCTCAAAACAAGCGTTTCTGTACGGATTATCCACCGGAAGCAAGGGCCCATCAGGTAAGGGAAACGTCTGATTATCGCACACATTGGCAGCAAAGCAGGGTTCGTTGAAGGATGTTTGTGGACTTTCGAATCCAAGAAAAGCGGAGATTATCATGAGGAGATGTGCGCCGAAACCTTCGAGAAGTGGTTTCAAGATGTTCTTCCTCGGCTTCAGGAAAATGCAGTTATTGTTCTTGATAACGCGCCGTACCATTCTCGGAGAAAAGAAAAAGTTCCCAATGCGAATTCCAATAAGCACCAAATATCAAAGTGGCTAAAATTTAAAAACATTGATTTCGAAGACGGTATGTCGAAGAAAGAACTTTAAGATATAGTTAAAAATCACAGAACAGCGCACAACGAATACGCAATAGATGTAATGGCGAAGAATACAGGGAAAACTGTTCTCAGAATTCCTCCGTACCACTGTAAATTAAACGCCATCGAGTTAGTGTGGGCCAGAATCAAAGGCTATGTTGCAGCGAAAAACAAAACATACAAAATGCCGTAAGTACTGCTAGAAGAAGCAGTAAGAACAGTGACTGCAGAGGATTGGAACAAGTGCATCCTCCACGTCGTAGAAAAAGTGGAAACTCAAATGTGGAAATTAGACTGCATTATAGAGGAGAGAGAGGAGCGGTTTGTTATAAACCTCAATGAAAACAGTTCAAGTTCGACAGAGTGAACCTTGTTTCGTCCTTTATAATTATTATTATTACTGGTATTATTGTTAAAATTAACAATTAATTATGTTTGAATGGAGCGTTTTGTTAGCAACCTGAATGAAAGAAATCTGCTTCGACAGAATGAACTCAGTTTAACATTATTTTAACATTATTGTTAAATTTATTTCGTACATTGTTGCCCAGGTTTCTCACGGTCCGCTGTGACAGCTCGGCAGCCAGCCGAACGCCGCCAGCTGCAAAACGTGGGCCTAGGATTTTCCACACCCCTACGTATCACGTGAACACCGAATGCTTTCTCTGGAAACGAGCGTAGTCGCTCACGTGACACTGTTTATGTTTCGTCCCAGCTCTCGGTGAATAGACTATAGGCGGAGTGACGAGCGTCTTGGCGATTTTGTTGTGAAAAAATTGATGCAACCTTATTTAAGTAAAGGAATGAATTCACGTGTGACAATTTTTCACCTCCTTGGCTCTCTCTGAAACCTTGATAGCAAATGCTACAAGTCTAGTGGGCACCATAAATCGATCTCGCTGGGGAATTCCAGTCTGGATCAAGAAGGCAAAAGAGGTGTTAAACATCACAGTATTGTTGAAGAAGAATGATATCACACTGTCAGTTTACCAGGAAAGTGCAACAATAATGACCTGATTCTAGGCACTACGCATTGTTTTGTTAAAATTTAAGAGGGTTTAAAAAAAGAAGCGAGACAGAGTAAGATTTTATAACGGCTCTAAATATGGAGTAAACGTTTCCGACCAAATGGCTCGCAAATACGCTGTCAAAGCACCATCGTGACGTTGACCTGCTCCCAAAAGTTTACAGCTTGCTGGATTTAGATGGCATAAATGCCTGGGTATTGTACAATGCTCTAAACGAGAAAAAGTTGAAATGCAGAGATTTTATACTGCCGCTGCGGTGGAACTTGCTGAGATGTACGTAGCAACCAGGAAAACTAGTACTTCCGTCAGACCCGAAAACATTACTGACGGACAGGAAAAGTGAACATGTTGCCTTGTAAGGTCTATGAGGGAAAAAAATAATTTGTTAAGTCTGATATGTGCAAGAAAACTGTCTGCAACGAACGTACATCAAAAGACTATTATTTGTGCTCATTATGTGATGGTAGCCAGTAAAGGCGCCCAAAAAATGTAAGTCTTTTAAAAAAATAAATGATAATTTGTGAAAACGTATTTTATTTTCGTTGATTTCATAGAAAAATTTCCAGCACTTCAAAGAACAGATCCATTAGTAGCAACAATAACCTGCCAGCCGCGATGGTCTCGCGGTTCTAGGCGCTCAGTCCAGAGCCGCGCGACTGCTACGGTCGCAGGTTCGAATCCTGCCTCGTGCATGGAAGTGTGTGTTGTCCTTAGGATAGTTAGGTTTAAGTAGTTCTAAGTTCTAGGAGACTGATGACCACAGATGTTAAGTCCCATAGTGCTCAGAGCCATTTGAACCATTTTTGAACAATGACCCACTGACGCAGGATAATAAAAGGAAAAGATATGCGGGTCTTTAGTGAGCCAACCCCGGTTCAAGGTACGTCCAAATATCAACGATTCTAGTGTCAAGAAGAAAATAGGTGGCTTCATAAGTTAAAAAATGATTCATCTTAACTGCCCTATTAGAAATAATTTTTCTGATTTTAAAAATTGACTTAAAGTTATCTATTGTACTTTCCAATTCTATATGACCGATATTGTACCGTTTTCCCACTGTCCACCAGTATGTAGCTGGCTGTCAGCTCAGACACATGTGACACTTCATATTGGCACACCTGCGTGGCTGTGTTACCATGAGGACACGGTTATATTTTTTTAATGTTTTACTCTCTTTTCATCAAGAGGTAATGTTATCTTAGGCATAGAGTGTAATTTATATATTATATACCTTTACATATGTAAAGGTAATTTTATATTTTTATTTGAAATTTACAGTCCGTTACTGTGGTACAAATACACTGAAGAACCAAAGAAACTACTGTAAAAGTAAGTCATTAGTGGATCTTCATTCATCTCAGCCTTCCTTCCTGTGTTATTGACTCGAGTGGCCTGTTATTCGTGAGTGTGCTCACGTCGTTCATCCAAGCCTCACGTGTCAGCAGTGTGTTTACATTTCGCGGCCCGCGGTTCCAGCTGTACTGGCTATAAAGCCAAGTACTGTCAAAATTGTTTTTGCGCTGTATTCGAATATTAAATTTAGTAGCTTTCATGCGTTCATCTAAATATTAGCAGTGTGTTTAAATTTCGCGGCGCGCAGTTGCAGCTGTAGCGATTCTTAACCCTCTAACGGTAAGGTTGGGGTTGGATCTGACCCCAGCGTGTCTGTTTTGTTTACAACTCCCCCCCCCCCCACTCCCTCTTCTGAGAGCGCCGTGGTTCCAGCTACCCTACCAGCCAGTCGTCCCGAGAACGCCGACGAACGCCAGGACGACAAAAAGAAAATCGAGAAGATGGCCCATGCGGTACTTTTATGCCATTTTAGACATCGCTGCTATAAATAGTTTTATCATTTACAAAAGCAAGAGCAAAATGGAAAGTTTTTCAAATGACGCGAGAATATCATTTCTCAAAAATCTTGCGCTCTCTTTGACAAAACCTCTTATGGAAAAGAGATTGTATAAGACACAACTTCCCCGTGAGCTCGGTTCGTCTATTGGAAAACTTTTAGAAAAAGAACCAATCGAATTAGAGAAGCCTACCCAAGCACAGCCACTAAGGAAAAGAAGATGTGTTTTTGTGACAGATCAAAAGATAGGAAGGGGAATGCTTTTTGTAGTAAGTGTAATCGGCCTATATGTGAGGAGCATAAAGTTATTATATGCCCTGGCTGTAAAGAAACTGAGCTGTGATAAATTGTGCCAAATATGTATTTTCAGGGCTGTATGTGATCGTTTCCAGGATAATATTATACATTTATTATTTGTTCCTACTACATTATGTGTACAAAGACATTTATTATTGAGAACTTTATATTTCGAAACTGCTGACACTATAATTAGTTTCTACAATTAGTAAGAGATGTTTCTCATTTAGTTCCTATCTTTAGAATTTCTAAAGCGCTCGAGTTCCTAGTTGATGACTGAATCTATTGATTTTGACTAAGTTTTCAATAATTTTATGGAGAATATTTCTATTAAGGTATTTTTTGTAATCAAGTTCCTATTTTTTTTTCAAAGTACTTTATATTCTTACTTATTGACTATAAAAATTAAAAAAACTTGTTGTTATAACAAATATTATATGTGTTTAATTGATAACAAAACTTTTTCCCATTATTCATTTTTTAATTTACCCCGAAAAATCGATATTTGGAGGGTGGGGTCTGATCCAACCACACCTTACCGTTTATGTCAGGAAACTTCACTTTACCGTTAGAGGGATAAGTTCCGACAAAGTTGTTTGTGCGTTATTAAATTTAGTAGTTTTCAACGGTGTTCGTGCTGTTTGTGGCGAAATAACAGTTTAATAAACTTAACGGAAACGTTCGCTCACTGTGTTTTTTAGTTTTTTGTGCGCTGAAGTCGTTTACTAAATTTCGTGCTGTAGTTTTCAGCTGAGGTTTCTTATTGCTTCTAGTGAAATATTTCAGTAAAATTTTCATTTGCTGTTTTAACTTCGTTGAGTCTTCCAGTGGCCGCTTGAATTTTTGGTTTTAGCTAATAAATTATGTCCAATATTATTAGTTCTATAAATAGTTCTACTGGTGTAATTGAACTTAAGTAACGTAGAATTTTAGTTTTACAGTAAATGTAAAATTTTACCATGAGTGAGAAGTGTAGGCTTTGTCGTAGGTTTGTGAGTAGTGGGTTACGATGTGCGGTTTGTTCAAAGTATTTTCATTGGGGGGAATGCAGTGAGGAAGCCGGTATGCATACTAGCGAGATGCTCTCGTGGGAATGCAGAATCTGTAGTAGAAATAAGTTGATAGAGGAGTAGGAGGGTAAGATCTGTGCCCATCAGGCGCAATTACAATACCCAGAGGAGAAAATAGATAGGTTGAGGAGGGTGAAGGGTGCTGGGAATGGGAATTGGCAGTTGGCAAGAGGGCAGCTAGGAGGAGGAGGAAAAGGAGGTATTCAGACAGTTGTACTTTGCGTATATGCAATAGATTTAACCAACTCTCAGAGTTGAGTGGAGAGGAGCCTCTTGTAGCTGTAGGTGTAGAAAACACACAGCAGTCTTTAGCTGCTAGGAGGCCTCAGTTGGTTGCAAAGACTAACAGAAAGAAGAAGGTTCTGCTGCTAGGTGTGGGCCAGCAGTTGCAGGAAGTGTTGGGGATCGAGTACCAGGTAGGGACAGGGAAGATGATGGTGGTAACCTGGTAAAGATAGCTATTCAAACTGGAGGCACTAATGTGCATTTCATGCAAATATTTCAGCATCACGATCGGCCTCACCGTAATGCGGCTGTTAGACGTGTTAACACGGGGCTGGAGAAGGCACTGGTGGAAGAGGGCGTGGGTTACATTGCAGTGGTGCCAAAAAAATGGCTCTGAGCACTATGGGACTCAACTGCTGAGGTCATTAGTCCCCTAGAACTTAGAACTAGTTAAACCTAACTAACCTAAGGACATCACAAACATCCATGCCCGAGGCAGGATTCGAACCTGCGACCGTAGCGGCCTTGCGGTTCCAGACTGCAGTGCCTTTAACCGCACGGCCACTTCGGCCGGACAGTGGTGCCAGTTGGGTCTACCACCAGATCTGGTGTCACTAGGTATGGCCTGCACCTCAATGGGTATGGGAAGGGAGGCTGGCAAAGCTAATACGTGACAGTATAGTGGGTGGTGGTGGTATCACTCATGGAAAAATTCCTGTAGTGGCTGGTGTTAGAGCTGCCTCTCTTTCAAACTGCTTAAAGGAAGTCCCTCTAACTAAGGAAGTCCGCAGCTCTTGCTCTAGTGGCTAGCGTTGCTGCCTCTGGATCACGGGGTGCTGGGTTCGATTCCTGGCCGTGTTAGGGATTTTCCTCTGCCCGGTGGCTGGATGTTTGTGTTGTCCTCACCATTTCATCATTATCATCATCATTCGTGACAGTGGCTAGATGGTATTGTATAGAAATTGGACTCGTAAAAATTCGGACTTTGTACAGACGCTGATGACAACGCAGTTGAGCGCCCCACAAACCAAACATCATCTAACTAAGGAATCACCTTCAAAGGTGGTCAGGTAACCAAGTAAAGAAGACCATATTTCATCAAAATATAAGAGCTATTAAAAATGAAGTTAGTGAACTACCTAAAAGTGACTCTGACATTATCGATATATCAGAGCACCACTTCAATAATTTGACAATTCAGAGGCTTCCTTTACCAGGATACAGCTTAGGTGGCTGTTTTTCAATGAGTTCAAAAAAATGGTTCAAATGGCTCTGAGCACTATGGGACTTAACATCTGTGGTCATCAGTCCGCTAGAACTTAGAACTACTTAAACCTAACTAACCTAAGGACATCACACACATCCATGCCCGAGGCAGGATTCGAACCTGCGACCGTAGCAGTCCCGCGGTTCCGGACTGAGCGCCTAGAACCGCTAGACCACCGCGACCGGCTTTCAATGAGTTCCTGGCGGAGTGGGGGAGTGCCCATGTACGTAAAATTTAGTATTCCGTTTGAGTCCATAGACATATCACGGCACTGCACTGAATAGATATTTGAATGTTGTGGAGAGGTAGTTGAATTTAGTGAAATTAAACTTCTAATTGTTGTTTATAGGTCCCCTAACTCTGACTTCAGAGCATTTCTGCTCAAGCTATACGGTTCTTGATTCACTTCATAGGAAATATCAGAAATTAGTTAGATGTGGTGACTTCAGTATTAATTTTGTATGTGTTTGTGCAAGAAAAAGGATGTTGTTACATCTCCTAAACTCATATGATCCGATGCATACTGTTTTTTTTTCCCAACTAGGATGCAGGGGAACACAGCCACAGACAATATTTTTATTCATTCTTCATTACTAGATTGGCATTCTGTTAGGAAAATGGTGAATGGCCTTTCAGACCATGATGCACAAATTTTAATACTGAAAGGCTTTTGTACTCAAACAAATGTCACATATAGTTTACAAACTACGTAGGAAAGCTAATCCAACGGCAATAGTTTTTTTAAGCCTCGTTAAGGAACAAGAGCGGCAACATGCTTATAGTGCCAATGACATAAATATATAACGCTTTCCTAACACATTTCTCATGCTCTTTGAGAGTTGCTTTCCATTAGAATGCTCTAAACGGCGTAGTAGCAGTAAAAGAGAGCCTGGGTGGCTGACTAATGGGGTAAGGATATCATGTAGAACAAAGCGGGAATTATATCAAAATGTTAGAAGTAGTCACAATCAAGCTACAGTAGCCCATTAAAAACAGTATTCTAAAAATGCTTTAAAATGTTATTAGGAAGGCAAAGAGTAAGTCTAGGGGGTCTTATGACCTCAGATGTTAATTCCCATAGTGCTTAGAGCCATTTGAACCATTTAGAGCCATTTGATCGCAAACATATTTATAAGTGTAATTTTCTTTCGGTCACTCGTAATTCTTTTAGAAGTCAAACGCGACGTGCATTTGGCATAAACACCGATATTTCAGTTGCATTATTCACGAGAATTTAAATTGTAAGATATTTACAGGGGCAGATGCGGACTCTGACCACAGTTTATCGGTTGTGAACTGTAGCTTAGAACTGAAGAAACTGTAAGAACGTAGGAATGTAAAGAGATGGGACCTGGATAAACTGAACGACAGGTTGTGGAGTTTCAGAGGGAGCATTAGGGAACGATTGACAAGAACAGGTGAAAGGAATAAGATAGAGGTATGGATAGTTTTGAAAGACGAAATAGTGAAGGCAGCAGAGGATCAAGTAGACAAAAAGAGGAGGGCTAGTAGAAATCCTTGGATAACACAAGAAATATTGAATATGATTGACGAAAAGAGAGAATATAAAAATGCAATAAATGAAGCAGGCGAAAGGCAATACAAACATCTAAAAAATTAGGTCGACAGGAAGTGCAAAATGGCTAAGCAGGAATGGTTAGAGAACAAATGTTAGGATGTTGAATCATATGTCAGTAGGGGTTGAGACAGTTGCCGCCTACAGGAAAATCAGAGAGACCTTTGGGGAAAAGAGAACCACGTGTATGAATATCAAGAGCTCAGATGGAAAACCAGTCCTAAGCAGAGAAGAGAGAGCAGAAAGGTGGAAGGAGTATATAGAGGGTCTATACAAGGACGATGTGCTTGACGGAAATACTATGGACATGGAAGCGGACGTAGGTGAAGATGAGATGGCTAGTTATATGATACTCCAGAGCATTGAGAGAATTAAGTCGAAACCGGGACCCGGAAGTATAAAACATTCCATTACAACTACTAATAGCTTTGGGAGAGTCAGCCATGCCGAAACTCTTCCATACTTTGAGAAAGATGTATGCGACAGGCGAAATACCCGCAGACTTCAAGAAACAATTCCAATTCCAAAGAAAGCAGATGCTGACAGGTGTGAATATTACCGAACTATCAGTTTAATAATCGCAGAGTATCAACACGAATTCTTCACAGACGAATGGAAAAACTGGTAGATCAGTTTGGATCCCGTAGAAATGTAGGAACATGCGAGGCAATAGTGACACTATGACTTTTTATCGAAGATAGGTTACGGAAAGGCAAACTAACGTTTATAGCATTTGTAGACTTAGAGATAGCTTTTGACAATGTTGACTGGAGTATTCTCTTTGAAATTCTAAGGGTGTCAGGGGTAAAATACAGCGAGCACAAGGTTATTCACACCTTATACAGAAATCGTACGGCAGTTACAAGAGTCGAGGGGCACGAAAGGGAAGAGGTGGATGAGAAGGGAGAGAGACAGGGTTGAAGCCTATCCCAGATATTTAGTCTGTATGTTGAGCAAGCAGTAAAGAAAACAGCCGGCCGGAGTGGCCGAGCGGTTCTAGGCACTACAGTCTGGAACCGCGCGACCGCTACGGTCGCAGGTTCGAATCCTGCCTCGGGCATGGATGTTTGTGTTGTCCTTAGGTTAGTTAGGTTTAAGTAGTTCTAAGTTCTAGGGGACTGATTACCACAGCAGTTACGGTTTTTATTGCTTCTCTTTGGATTTTAGTTCTTACTCCAGGTTTTTCTTTTGTTTTCTTTAAAAAATGGTTCAAATGGCTCTGAAGTTAGCTGATGACGTAATTCTGTCACAGACAGCAAAGGACCTGGAAGAACAGTTGAGCGGAATGGACAGTGTCTTCAAAGAAGATATAAGATGAACATAAAAAAAGCAAAACGAGGATAATAGAACGTAGTAGAATTTAATCAGCTATTGCTTAGGGAATTGGATTAGGAAATGAGCAGATGAATTTTGCTATTTGGGCGGCAATATAACTGATGATGGTCCAAGTAGAGAGGATACAAAATGTAGACTGGCGATGGCGTTTCTGAAGAAGAGAAATTTGCTAACATCGAGTGTAGAGTTAAGAGTCGGGAAGTCTTTTCGAAAAGTATTTGTATGGAGTGTAGCCGTGTATGGAAAGGAAACATGGACGATTAACAGTTTTAAAAAGAAGATAATAACTTTTGAAATGTGCTACAGAAGAATGCTGACGATTAGACGGGTAGATCACGTAACGAATAGGTACCGAATAGAACTGGGGAGAAGAGGGATTTGTGATACAACTTGACTAGAAGACGGGATCGGTTGATACGACACGTTCTGAGGCATCAAGGGATCACTAACTTGTTATTGGAGGGAAGCTGGATGGTAGAAATCGTAGAGGCAGGCAAAGAGATTAAGCTGATTCAGAAGGATACAGATTACATTAGTTACTTTGAGATGAAGCGGCTTGCGCAGGATAGAGTAGCATGGAGAGCTGCATCAAACCAGTTTCTGGACTGAAGACCACAACAATAAGAATTAACGAGACAAATAACCCAACCATTACACCCCTGTAAGCATGCTATGGTGGGACACAAAGATTTGATACGTACGAAAATTTTAGAATTTCATTTCGGTGTCTTGATTCATTTTTCAGTCTTTGTAATCATGCCGCATATCCTCTCATGGTTGCTAGCCTCCTCAATTATTATCTGTTCCCTCCTCACAATATCCACCTCATGAAAGTTAAGTGTAAATGTGACATTTCCTCCGATGACGATGTTATGATACGGGAACAGATCCGATGAGACCTCTTGAATGGTGGAGACAGGGTTTCTCTTCGGAACTCCTTACGCAACTCTGTCGGGAAGAACTGCAACTAGACCGAAGACGGAGTGATGAAACTGAACTGCGTAACCTTCTCCCCTCTCCCTTCCACAATCATCTTTAAATCAGACAACATACTTTCATCTCCCTCTCAGCGCGAGTAACGGAGACTTTCTGTAGTTTTTCCACGTCCAGCATCCTGCAGCCTACCTTCGAAGTGTGAGCGGGCGAGGTGGTGCAGTGGGCAGACGTGCACTGGACTCGCATTCAGGAGGACTGCGGTTCAAGTCCCTCCCCAGCCATCCACCTTAAGCTATTCCGTGGTTGCCCTGAAACGCTTAAAACAAATCGGATTAGAAGGAAGGTCAGCATTGGCCTAAGTTTGATGATTTTTTTCTTTAAATAATAGGTGTGGTAGTGGAGGCTTCTACTAGGCTAGCGTATTTCGTACATTTGTTTCTCTAGCCAACATATCACTAATTCTTTGCAGTTTGTAGCAGTAGTTCTCTCATGAGTGCTCTAGACGATCTCTGGATCCACAATGTGCTTTTATATCATTCTGCTTTTCATAATTACGATGATTTTGTAATTAAGCCTCAGAAATAGTTTGTAAGAGGTATGCGCTGTCTGCGATATGAGAATCGCTGACCAGAGAGCAGTGTTGACTGCAGTACGAACTGTGTAACTGTAGCAGTTAGTTGTGGCTAGTCGCTTGTCTGAGGTTGTCTTCGCTTGTCTGCAGTCTGCTCTGGTCGGGAATCTGGAGATGGAGTATTGTTGTGTAAGGTAAAGAAGCAGCGTCTCGCATATCTAGTAATGTATCTGAACTGTCATCCAAATGTTTTAAAAATGTCGTAATAATAATTTTGGTAATATAAAGTAATTTAAAAAAAAACAATCATTTCAAAAAATCAGTTGCTTCCTTTCACAAATGACAAATGTATAAGCCAGCATTGCACGGAGCTGTGCCGGAAAAATGTTAAGTAAGAGCAGATATATTCGCCGTTTTTATTGAGGTAAGAATTTTTGCTTTTTATTCAGAATGTTCTTACAGCGCCACGACGCAGCACTGCTGTCGTCCAAATTTTACCAGGTTACTGAATTTATTTTTTATTATGAGGCTTAGGAATTTTTCTGTTAAATAAGAAAAGAATTTTGTGGGTACATTAAATGGGAACCAGTTTTGTTCTGAGGTCATACAAAAATGAGAATCGCTATCCATAATAATTATTTTTAATTTCAATTTTTAATTATTGTGGGGAGGTTACCCTTGGCGTGAATATTATTTATGTTCACATTTTCTGTTGAGAGGTTGTGGTGAAAAATTTTACGTGTGGGGAGGTTACAAGTTATAATGTGTTAATATGTCCCAATGGGACGAATGAGATGTGTGTATCATCTTGACGATAAATACGATGAAAAAAATTTTATTCTGCGCCCTAAAAATTTTTTTATAAAGCATGGCATTCTTTCTTTTGCTTGTGCCACTGTTCCTGCGGATACGCAGGGTCGGCATGGTTAATCGGTTGTGGCAATGTTAGTGGAAGGGGTGGCCGGATGCCCTTCCTGCCGCAACCCCGTACCCCCTGGGAAGGAATTAGTGGACCCCAACTGTCTGCGACAAGTGTAATCTATGGAATAGTGCGAAAGTGTTCACATGTCTGCGAACCGTGTAACTGAGGCTGGACGTGGGGACCAGCCCGGTATTCACCTAGGGAAATGTGGAAAACAGCCTAAAAACCACATCGAAGCTGGCCGGGACACCGGCCCTCGTTAATCCGCCGGACGGATTCGATCCGGGGCCGGCGCGCCTACACGAGTTAGCGCGCTCGGCTAACCTGGCGGGTTTGTAAAGCGTATTCTGATCTGTTAAATCGTGTCATATATTGTCCCATCACCACTATTTATGTATCTGACTTCTTGGTTTCAACGTAAAATTTCACCTCTGACTTCCACGCCAGATGGCGGTTAATGCACTATAACAAATTCTGTTAAATATGATGTCATGTTATTTGTATATTTTTCTTTTTTACTAGTCCTGTAATATGACACCTTATGATTTTACCTGTTGATTTTTATTCTTGCATGTTTTTTAAGTTGTTTTGAAAATAACACGCCAGAGTATGTTGTCAAGACGTGCATTTCCCCCTTCCTTTTGCTATGCGTTTTTAATGTACAATTTTAAATTTGAAATATTCAGTTAATGATTTGCAAGTGCACGTTTGGTATTTTGTGGTAATCTCCTGCCAAATAGAGTAATGTTAAGTCTTCATGTGACACATGACACAAAGAGGGCGTTCCAAGACCCTGTAACACCGAGGTCTTCAAATGGATCAAATCGCTCTGAGCACTATGCGCCTTAACTAATGAGGTCATCAGTCGCCTAGAACTTAGAACTAATTAAACCTAACTAACCTAAGGACATCACACACATCCATGCCCAAGGCAGGATTCGAACCTGCGACCGTAGCGGTCGCTCGGCTCCAGACTGTAGCGCCTGCCTGGTGAAACGTTGTTCTGATGCCTCGTGTAAGAAGGAGAAATCCGTACCATCACGTTTCCGACTTTGATAAAGGTCGCATTGTAGCCTATCGAGATTGCGGTTTATCGTATCGCGACACTGCTGCTCGCGTTGGTCGAGATCTAATCACTGTTAGCAGAATATGGAATCGGTGGGTTCAGGAGGGCAATACGGAACGCCGTGCTGGATCCCAACAGCCTCGTATCACTAGCAGTCGAGACGACAGGCATCTTATCCGCATGGCTGTAACGGATCGTGCAGCCACGTCTCGATCCCTGAGTCAACAGATGGGGACGTTTGCAAGACAACAACCATCCGCATGAACAGTTCGACGACGTTTGCAACAGCATGGACTAACAGCTCGGAGACCATGGCTGCAGTTACCCTTGACGCTGCATCACAGACAGGAGCTCCTGCGATGGTGTACTCAACGACGAACCTGGAAGCACGAATGACAAAACGTCATTTTTTCGGATGAATCCAGGTTCTGTTTACAGCATCATGATGGTATTCGTCATCGCCATACTGGCGTATCACCTGGCGTGATGGTATGGGGTGCCGTTGGTTACACGTCTCGCTCACCTTTTGTTCGCATTGACGGCACTTTGAACAGTGGACGTTACATTTCAGATGTGTTACGACCCGTGGCTCTACCCTCCATTCGATCCCTGCGAAACCCTACATTTCAGCAGCATAATGCACGACCGCATGTTGCAGGTCCTGTACGGGCCTTCCTGGATACAGAAAATGTTCGACTGCAGCCCTGGCCAGCACATTCTCCAGATCTCTCACCAATTGAAAACGTGTTGTCAATGGTTGTCGAGCAACTGGCTCGTCAGAATACGCCAGTCACTACTCTTGATGAACTGTGGTATCGTGTTGAAGCTGCATGGGCAGCTCTACCTGTACACGCCATCCAAGCTCTGTTTGACTCAATGCCCAGGCGGATCAAGGCCGTTATTACGGCCAGAGATGGTTGTTTTGGGTACTGATTTCTCAGGATCTATGCAACCAAATTGCGTGAAAATGTAATCACATGTCAGTTCTAGTATAATATATTTGTCCAATGAATACCCGTTTACCATCTGCATGTCTTCTTGGTGTAGTAGTTTTAATGGCCAGTAGTGTAGAATAAAAACTTCTTGGGTTTCCAGCCGCGTCAAGTGGTTAAAAGTACACGAGCTTTCGGCCAAGCGTTCCTTAGTCATTGTGAAGCGGAAAAAAAACACTGAAATAAAGATCAGCGATAACACCATGAAGGCAGACGGCCGCCTGCATCTCACTGCCCTGTTGAAGAGGGCACATCAGACGCTGAGTCGTCATACGCGCATATGCTGTATGGCGATGCCGCGAGCATCAGTGACGTCAGAGTTGGAGGCTGGTATACAAAATTAAGTACCAACAGTCATACCGCTCGTCAGTGGCCAAATAGTGCTTTGCCGAAAGCTCGGGTAATTTTAGTCACTTCACACGGCTGGAAACCCGAGAACTTCTTACTAAATGCTTCGATGGTCCTTTCTGAAGAACACGTCCTATTTCTTTCCTCATCCTTCCGCATGGCGAGTTCTGCCTACGTTTCTGATAATCTCGTCGTCCGCTAGACGTTACACCGCAATTTTTTTTTCCTTCTACTCGTTTATCTGTACTCGGTAGTTATACTGTCAGCAGTAGCAGTACTCATATCTAGCGACTAATTTCAAACTTTACTTTTTTTTGTTTATCCATCAGTCTTCTGACTGGTTTGATGCGGCCCGCCACGAATTCCTCTACTGTGCTAACCTCTTCATCTCAGAGTAGCACTTGCAACCTACACCCTCAATTATTTGCTGGATGTATTCCAGTCTCTGTCTTCCTCTACAGGTTTTGCCCTTACAACTCCCTGTAGTACCATTCCCTGATGTCTTAACTGATGTCCTACCATCTTGTCCCCTCTCCTTTCAGTGTTTTCCACATATTCCTTTCCTCTTCGATTGTGCGTAGAGCCTCTTCATTCCTCACCTTATCAGTCCATCTAATTTTCAACATTCGTCTGTAGCACCATATCTCAAATGCTTAGAGTCTTTTCAGTTCCCGTCTTCCCACTGTCTGTGTTTGATACTAGTAGACTTCTCTTGGGCAGGAATGCCTTTTATGCCAGTGCTAGTCTGCTTTTGACGTCCTCCTTGCTCCGTCTGTTATTTTCTATTTTGCTACCTATGTAGTAGAATTTCTTAACTTCATCTACTTAGTCACCATTAATCCTGATGTTAAGGTTCTCGCTGCTCTTATTTCTCCTTCTTCTTTCCTCTATTTATTCGCAATCCATATTCTGTACTCATTAGAATAATCACTCCATTCATCAGATCTGGAATTATTCACTTTCACTCAGGATAGCAATGTCGTCAGCGAATCGTATCATTGGTATTTCGCGGAATATTTTGGTACTTCCTTCTTCCATCAGTCAACTGAAGTATTTCTTATGTTAATCATGGTTCTTCGCAGTTACCTTCTTTGTACCTGTGTTCTTCTTTTCAACTTCTGTGATGGCCCTTTTTAGAGATGTCCAGTCCTATTCAACTGTACTGCCTACTGAGCTATTCCTTATTGCTGTATTTGTAGCCTTAGAGAACTTAAAGCTTATCTCGTCATTCCTTAGAACTTCCGTATCGCGCTCCTTTGCGTATTGATTCTTCCTGACTAATGTCTTAAACTTCAGCCTACTCTTCATCACTGCTACTTTGTGATCTGAATCTAGATCTGCTCCTGGGTACGCCTTACAATCTAGTACCTGATTTCGGAATCTCTGTTTGACCACATTGTAATCTAAGTGAAATGTTCCCTTATCCTCCGGCCTTTCCCAGGTATGCCTCCTCATCTTGTGATTCTTGAGTTTAGTATTCGCTATTACGAGTTGAAATTTATTACAGAACCCAATTAGTCTTTCTCCTCTCTCAATCATTGTTCCAAGCCCACATTCTCTTCTACCCTTTCCTTCCACTCCTTGCATTCAAGCCCCACGTAACTATTAGTTTCATCTCCCTGTATGTAGTGCATTAACCTTCAAATATCTCCATATACTTTTTTTTGGTTTGGTCATCAGTCTACTGACTGGTTTGATGCAGCCCGCCACGAATTTCTTTCCTGTGCTAACCTCTTCATCTCAGAGTAGCACTTGCAACCTACGTCCTCAATTATTTGCTTGACGTATTACAATCTATGTCTTTCTCTACTGTTTTTGCCCTCTACAGCTCACTCTAGTACAATGGAAGTCATTCCCTCATCTCTTAGCAGATGTCCTATCATCCTGTCCCTTCTCCTTATCAGTGTTTTCCACATATTCCTTTCCTCTCCGATTCTGCGTAGAACCTCCTCATTCCTTACCTTATCAATCCACCTAATTTTCAACATTCTTCTATAGCACCACATCTCAAATGCTTCGATTCTCTTCTGTTCCGGTTTTCCCACAGTCCATGTTTCACTACCATACAATGCTGTACTCCTGACGTACATCCTCAGAAATTTCTTCCTCAAATTAAGGCCGATATTTGATATTACGTAGTAGACTTCTCGTGGCCAGAAATGCCTTTTTTGCCATAGCGAGTCTGCTTTTGATGTCCTCCTTGCTCCGTCCGTCATTGGTTACTTTACTGCCTAGGTAGCAGAATTCCTTAACTTCACTGACTTCGTGACCATCAATCCTGATGTTAAGTTTCTCGCTGTTCTCATTTCTACTACTTCTCATTACCTTCGTCTTTCTCCGATTTACTCTCAAACCATACTGTGTACTCATTATACTGTTCATTCCGTTCAGCAGATCATTTAATTCTTCTTCACTTTCACACAGGATAGCAATGTCATCAGCGAATCGTATCATTGATATCCTTTCACCTTGTATTTTAATTCCGCTCCTGAATCTTTCTTTTATTTCCATCATTGCTTCCTCGATGTACAGATTGAAGAGTAGGGGCGAAAGGCTACAGCCTTGTCTTACACCCTTCTTAATACGAGCACTTCGTTCTTGATCGTCCACTCTTATTATTCCCTCTTGGTTGTTGTACATATTGTATATGACCCGTCTCTCCCTATAGCTTACCCCTACTTTTTTCAGAATCTCTAACAGCTTGCACCATTTTATATTGTCGAACGCTTTTTCCTGGTCGACAAATCCTATGAAAGTGTCTTGATTTTTCTTTAGCCTTGCTTCCACTATTAGCCGTAACGTCAGAATTGCCTCTCTCGTCCCTTTACTGTTCCTAAAGCCAAACTGATCGTCACCTACCGCATTCTCAATTTTCTTTTCCATTCTTCAGTATATTATTCTTGTAAGCAGCTTCGATGCATGAGCTGTTAAGCTGATTGTGCGATAATTCTCGCACTTGTCAGCTCTTGCCGTCTTCGGAATTGTGTGGCTTAAGCTTTTCCGAAAATCAGATGGTATATCGCCAGACTCATATATTCTACACAACAACGTGAATATTCGTTTTGTTGCCACTTCCCCCAATGATTTTAGAAATTCTGATGGAATGTTATCTATCCCTTCTGCCTTATTTGACCGTAAGTCCTCCAAAGCTCTTTTAAATTCCGATTCTAATACTGGATCCCCTATCTCTTCTAAATCGACTCCTGTTTCTTCTTCTATCACATCAGACAAATCTTCACCCTCATAGAGGCTTTCAATGTATTCTTTCCACCTATCTGCTCTCTCCTCTGCATTTAACAGTGGAATTCCCGTTGCACTCTTAATGTTACCACCGTTGCTTTTAATGTCACCAAAGGTTGTTTTGACTTTCCTGTATGCTGAGTCTTCATATACACTACGTGATCAAAATTATCCGGACACATGTCTGAAAAAATGACTTAAAAGTTCGTGGCGCCCTCCATCGATAATGCTCGAATTCAATCTGGTGTTGGCTCACCCTCAGCCTTGATGACCGCTTCCACTCACGCAGGCATACGTTGAACCAGGTGCTGGAAGGTTTCTTGGGGAATGGGAGGCCATTCTTCATGGACTGCTGCACTGAGGACAGGTATGTATGTCGGTCGGTGAGGCCTGGCACGAAATCGGCGTTCCAAAACATCCCAAAGGTGTTCTAGAAGATCCAGGTCAGGACTCTGTGCAGACCAGTCCATTACAGGGATTTTATTGTCGGGTAACCACTCCGCCAAAGGCCGTGCATTATGAACAGGTGCTCGATCGTGTTGAAAGATGCAGTCGCCATCCCCTAATTGCTCTTCAACAGTGGGAAGCAAGAAGGTGCTTAAAACATATATGTTGGCCTGTCCTGTGACAGTGCCAAGAAAAACAACAAGGAGTGCAAGCCCCTCCATGAAAAACACGACCACACCATAACACTACCGCCTCCGAATTTTACTGTTGACATTACAGACGCTAGCAGATGACGTTCACCGGGCATTCGCCATACATACACCCTGCCATCGGCTCGCCATATTGTGTGATTCATCAGTCCACACAACGTTTTTCCACTCTTCAATCGTCCAATGTTTACACTCCTTACAGCAAGCGAGGCGTCGTTTGGCATCTACCGGCGTGATGTGTGGCTTATGAGCAGCCGCTCGATCATGAAATCAAAGTTTTCTCACCTCCCGCCTAACTGTTATAGTACTTGCAGTGGATCGTGATGTAGATTGGAGTTCCTGTGTTGAAACAGTGGACCTAGGGATGTTCAGGAGTGTGGATATCTCGCATACAGACGTATGATACAAGTGACACCCGATCACCTGACCACGTTCGAAGTCCGTGAGTTCCACGGAGCGCCCCATTCTGCTCTCTCACGATGTCTAATGACTAGTGAAGTCGCTGATATGGAGTACTTGGCAGTAGGAGGCAACACAATGCACCTAATATGAAAAACGTATGTTTTTGGGAGTGTCTGGACACTTTTGATCACATAGTGTACTTTCTGTATATTTTCATCTTCAGCTTGTCACGTCAGAATGTATACCTGAACTATCGTTGTCAGTTTTGGTTTGATATCGATTCTAATAAGAACATCCCTGAAACTTGAAACTTCCTGGCAGATTAAAACTGTCTGCCGGACCAAGACTAGAACTCGGGACCTTTGCCTTTCGCGGACAAGTGCTCTACCATCTGAGCTACCCAAGCACGACTCACGCCCCGTCCTCACAGTTTTACTTTTGCCAGTACCTCGACTCCTACTTTCCAAACTTTACCGAAACTCTCCTGCGAACCTTGCAGAACTAGCACTCCTGAAAGAAAGGATATTGCGGAGACATGGCTTAGCCACAGCCTGGGGATGTTTCCAGAATGAGATTTTCACTCTACAGCGGAGTGTGCGCTAATATGAAACTTTCTGGCAGATTAAAACTGTGTGCCGGACCGAGACTCGAACTCGGGACCTTTGCCTTTCGCGGCCAAGTGCTTCCAAGAACAAACCTGTCACTGAACTGTTCACAGTAATACACTCCCTGCACTACCTTCCTATTCATATTGATTCCTACTCCGCTTATACCGTTTCTGCTGCTGTTGGTATTATCCTATACTCTCTGACCAGAAATGCTTGTCTTCTTTCGATTTCACTTCAATGGCCCCTACTATATCTATATTGAGCCTTTGCATTTCCCTTTTCAGATTTTTGAGTTTCCCTCCCATGTTAAAGCTTCTGGCATTCCTTGCCCCAACTCGTAGAATGTTATCCTTTCATTGGTTGTTCTATCTTGTTCTCATGGTCACCTCCCCCTTGGCAGTATCTTACCGGAGGTCCGAATGGGGGCACTATTGTGGTGTCACCGCCAGACACCACACTTGCTAGGTGGTAGCTTTAAATCGGCCGCTGTCCATTAGTACATGTCGGACCCGCGTGTCGCCACTGTCAGTAATTGCAGACCTAGCGCCACCACATGGCAGGTCTAGAGAGGCGGACTAGCACTCGCCCCAGTTGTACGACGACTTTGCTAGCGACTACACTGACGAAGCCTTTCTCTCATTTGCCGAGAGACAGTTAGAATAGCCTTCAG
Organism: Schistocerca cancellata; assembly: GCF_023864275.1. Taxonomy (NCBI): domain Eukaryota; kingdom Metazoa; phylum Arthropoda; class Insecta; order Orthoptera; family Acrididae; genus Schistocerca; species Schistocerca cancellata. Next base: position 808,608,119 of record NC_064630.1, read on the forward strand.
CTAAGTCCATGGCTACGACCTAGCAAGGCGCCATTAACCATATCTGGAGATAGTCTCACTTGTATCGTCAATAGCGATGTACCACAAGGATGAATTAAAGTTAAGTAAACAGACGATACGTACTTTTCTTTAGTGCATTCATACGTATCCTGTTCCAGAACTCACGCCAGCCGGCGTGTGTGTACGCGTGCCTTTCGGTTACCCGTCACTGTGGACTGGCTGTCTTGTCAGTCCACTACAACTATTCCGGAATCTCTTACCAGTGGGGAGATCAACCTGAGACTTTGTCAATTATAGACGACATGCCCTGTGGGTAAACGTTATATGTATTTAATGCAGTAGTTTCTATTGCCTTCTGCATCCTCATGCAGTTGATCATAGCTGATTCTTGCCGGCCCGAGTGGCCGAGCGGTTCTAGGCGCTACAGTCTGGAACCGCGCGACCGCTACGGTCGCAGGTTCGAATCCTGCCTCGGGCATGGATGTGTGTGATGTCCTTAGGTTAGTTAGGTTTAAGTAGTTCTAAGTTATAGGGGACTGATGACCTTAGCAGTTAAGTCCCATAGTGCTCAGAGCCATTTGAACCACAGCTGATTCTTCCGCATTTAGGGGCAGTTTCCCACGCTATTGACAAGAGTGCCCTGAAACTCTGTCCGTTCGACCGCCCTCTTTGATAAGGCCGTTGACAGAGTGAGGGTGGCCCCTTACGCCGTAAGTCTTCGACCGCCAATGCTGATTATTAATCAACATTAAAACGGTGGCAGGATTCGAATCCAAGACGTAAGATGTTTTAATTATTATTCAAAGACGCTATACCTAGACCACAGGTAGTCTGCTTTCAAATCTTATAGGTTCATTTTCAAGCATGATCTACTGAGATTGCAGGATGGTGACCTGAATAATGAACACTGTAGTGCATTTAAGTTCGCAGAATGAATGTCACAATCCGCACGTGCCTTGTAGCAGGCAAAAATCAGAGTTTGTTTCACGTGGGAAGAGGCACGTAAAGGAGCCGTAAAGATGCCGAATGGCATCTGGTGATAGATTCTCCCAAGCATCTTGCAATTTTTAATTGCAGTAAGGCAATAGTTCTTGCAGGCTCTGGAGAACGAGTAAATTCCCTCTTCACCATTTTCTGCACCTGTTAACTGGCTAGAGATCTGCTGTTCTTTCTGGCCAGGGCAGTACTTACACACCATGAAGTGCTCGCTCCGGCCCAGCAGCCATATGCGGTCGTGCACTGTCCTGCTGAAAAAGTGCACCACCTTCCTGTCGAAGAAAGAGCAGCAGCTCCAGGATGTAACCTATGGATCACTGGTTACTTTGCACTGTAGAAACACCAAATGTGACCCAGAGTTGTAGCTGATTCACCCTCCCCTCCCCCCCCTCCCCCCCCTCCCCCCCCCCCCCACGCCACACATCCTGAAATGGGACCTGAATCTCGTCAGCGAATGCACTCCGAAATAGGCTGTTCATCAAGACTGCGCCGTACCATGTACATCCACCACTCACATCCTGACAGAACCCAATCTCATCACTGACGACAACAGAGCGGCCATTACCCATCTGGTAGACTTTTTCACGATACCAGAGTAGCTGTGCTTGGCAGTATTGTGGTGTCTATTGTAACCTGGCCACAGGCATACTCTTTATTATTTGCTGCCAGAGGCAAACGTGGTAATTGTCGTATTGCAAACAGATGGTTCCCAACGGCGCTTGACGAAACTACAGATTTCTACCCTCGATGAGGTTCGGTTGGCCACTGATACTCGATCTCGGTGTGCGTCTGTAATACGCAGTCCTCCAGAACCTGATTTACAGGTGACCGGATGTTACACACAACTGATACAGTGTGTCCGAGAAGTGCAGCAATCCGTCGGTACATCCCCCCCAGCTTCCCGCATGCCAACAATGCGAGCGTCGGCAGGTCATGGCCGACTCCTGGAATGCACACACTGTTTACCTCGAAACTCAGCACAGTTACTGCGTGTAGAAAGAAAACTGATGGCGCACGGGCAGGCCTCCAGAACGCCGTTTGGTCGCCGATAACTCTGTCAAACGAATCACTAAGACGACAAGCTCTCAGTGCGCACATGTCATACCCTGGTGCCACTGAACACAGTCGTACAAGGTGTTGCATTTTCTCGACAGTGTGTTTATCGCAATCTCTATAATGAACAAACATTAAAAAAACGAGGAGAGATTTAATAAGTGAATTACATTTCAGGAAGACCTCGAATATGTGTTAAAATCAAGGGTGACCATATATGAAGCAGGGGGGGGGGGAGGGGGTGCGCTGTGCCCCTCTCCTCTCACAAGCTCTTAGGGAAAAGATAAAAATATAGTGTATTTAGATGACTGTACTTCAAGAAAATTGTATTATGTAATGTATTAATATGGCCGAAACTGGAACTTTTATGGCTAGTTGTGTCACCACGCTTCTTCCAAAATCCTTGACACCCCTCGATCTTGCCGGCGCCCCTCCCCCTCTACAAACTCTCATCTGGACACCCTTGAATGGAATGGTCTAGGGATTAATTAAAAAAACTGCGTCAGCTTCTCAATACGGAACTGGAACAGGTGTCATGGGACATCCGCACCGAACAAATGCAACGAACAATATCGAACAAAATGAGAACAAAAAAAAATGCCTGCACGGTAGCTCAGCGTGTTCGTCCAGAGGACTGCTCGCCCTCTGTAATAAAAAACTCAGTAAAGGAATCAACGATCAAGTTGAGCGGATATCCTGTGACGTCCGCCCAGACCAAACGCAACGAACAATACCGAACAAAATGCGTCTTGGACTCACAATCAAAACCTCTTGTGTCCCGCGTTCGAATCCCGCCGCTGATTAAATTTTGATTAATGATCAGCATTGGCGGCCGAAGATTTCCGGCATAAGAAGTCACCCCCATTCTGCCAACGGTCTTGTCAAAGAGGGCGAAGGAGCGGACAGAGGTTCAGGACTCCCAGGTAACGTGGCCTATAACTGAAGAAGTGTCGCAATTGGCAAAAGGTTCCGGAACAGTCTGCCATTCAGATCTCCGGGAGGGTACTGCCAAGGGGAGGTTACCATGAGAAAAAGATTGAATAATCAACGGAAGTATAACGTTCTACGAGTCGGGGCGTGGACGTGGTAGGGAAACTAGAAAATCTGAAAAGGGAAATGGAAAGGCTCAATGTAGATATAGTAGGGGTCAGTGAAGTGAAGTGGAAAAAAGACAAGAATTTCTGGTCAGATGAGTATAGGGTAATATCAACAGCTGCAGAAAATGGTTTAACAGGAGTAGGACCCGTGATGAATAGGAAGGGAGGGCAGAGAGTGTTTTATTGTGAACAGTTCAGTGACAGGGTTGTTCTTATCAGAATCGACAGCAAACCGACACCGACAACGATAGTTGAAGATGAAGAGATAGAGAAGGTGTATGAGGATACTGAAAGGGTAATACAGAATGTAAAGGGGGATGAAAATCTAATAGTCATGGGCGACTGGAATGCAGTTTTAGGGGAAGGAGTAGAAGGAAAGGTTACAGGAGAATATGGGCTTGGGACAAGGAATGAGAGAGGAGAAAGACTAATTGAGTTCTGTAACAAGTTTCAGCTAGTAATAGCAAATACTCTGTTCAAGAATCACAACAACAGGAGGTATACTTGGAAAAGGCCGGGAGATACGGGAAGATTTCAGTTAGATTACATCATGTCAGACAGAGATTCCAAAATCAGATACTGGATTGTAAGGCGTACCCAGGAGCAGATATAGAATCAGATCACAATATAGTAGTGATGAAAAGTAGGCTGAAGTTTAAGACATAAGTCAGGATGAATCAATAAGCAAAGAAGTGGGATACGGAAGTACTAAGGAATGACGAGATATGCTTTAAGTTCTCTAAGGCTATAGATACAACAATAACGAATAGCTCAGTACGCAGTACATTTGAACAGGAATGGACATCTCTAAAAAGCGCCATCAGAGAAGTTGGGAAGGAAAACGGAGGTACAAAGAAGCTAACTGCGAAGAGACCATGGTTAACAGAAGAAACTGATCGATGAAAGAATGAAGTACAAAAATGTTCCGGAAAACTCTAGAATACAGAAATAAAAGCCGCTGAGGAATGACATAAATAGGAAGGGCAGGGAGGCTGAGACTAAATGACTGCAGGAAAAATGTGAAGACATCGAAAAAGAGGCCGGCTGGAGTGGCCTAGCGGTTCTAGGCGTTTCAGTCTGGAACTGCGGGACCGCTACGGTCGCAGGTTCGAATCCTGTCTCAGGCATGGATGTGTGTGTCGTCCTTAGGTTAGTTAGGTTTAAGTAGTTCTAAGTTCTAGGGGACTGATGACCTCAGATCTTAAGTTCCATAGTGCTCAGAGCCATTTGAACTTTTTTTTTTTTTTAGAAAAAGAAATGACTGTCCGAAGGACAGACTCAGCATACAGGAAAGTCAAAACAACTTTCGGTGACATTAAAAGAAATGGTGATAACATTAAGAGTGCAACGGGAATTCCACTGTTACATGCAGACAAGAGAACGGATAGTTGGAATGAATACAGTGAAAGCCTCTATGAGGGGGAAGATTTGTCTTATAGAAGACGAAACAGGAGTCGATTTAGAAGAGATCCAGTATTAGAATCAGAATTTGAAAGAACTTTGGAGGACTTAAGATCACATAAGACAGAAGGGATAGGCAATATTCCATTAGAATTTCTAATCCGCATAATTCCGAAGACGGCAAGAGCTGACAAGTGCCAGAATTATCGCACAATCGGCTTAACAGCTCATGCGTCTAAGTTGTTTAAATAAATAATATACAGAAGAATGGAAAAGAAAATTGAGGATGTGCTAGATGACGATCAGTTTGGCTTTAGGAAAGGCAAAGGCATGAGAGGCAATTCTGACGTTGCGGTTAATAATGGAAGCAAGACTAAAGAAAAATCAAGACACGTTCATAGAATTTGTCGACCTGGAAAAAGCGTTCGACAATGTAAAATGGTGCAAGATGTTCGAAATTCTGAAAAAAGCAGAGGTAAGCTATAGGGAGAGACGGGTCATATACAATACGTACAACAGCCAAGAGGGAATAATAAGAGCGGACGACCAAGAACGAAGTGCTCGTATTATAAAGGGTGTAAGACAATGATGTAGCCGTCTGTTCAATCTGTATATCGAGGAAGCAATGATGGAAATAAAAGAAAGGGTCAGGATTGGAATTAAAATTCAAAGTGAAAGGATATCAATGATAAGATCCGCTGATGGCATTGCTATCCTGACTGGAAATGAACAAGAATTACATGATATGCTCAACGGAATGAACAGTCTAATGAGCACAGAGTATGGACTGAGAGTAAATCGAAGAAAGACTAAAGTAATGAGAAGTAGTAGAAATGAGAACAGCGAGAAACTTATCAGGATTGACGGTCACGAAGCAGATGAAGTTCAGAGATTCTGCTACCTAGGCAGTAAAATAATCAATGACGGACGGAGCAAGGAGCATATGAAAAGCAGACTAGCAATGGCAAAAAGGGCATTCCTAGCCAAAAGAAGTCTACTAATATTGAAAGGTAACACTGATGGCATTATATAATTGACTGAGAGTGTTGGCAAACTTTAGTGTACTAACAACATTTATTTTTTCAAACCAGACATAAATTATGCGCCGGCCGGAGTGGCCATGCGGTTCTAGGCGCTACAGTCCGGAACCGCGCGACCGCTACGGTCGCAGGTTCGAATCCTGCCTCGGGCATGGATTTGTGTGATGTCCTTAGGTTAGTTAGGTTTAAGTAGTTCTAAGTTCTAGGGGACTGATGACCACAGCATTTAAGTCCCATAGTGCTCAGAGCCATTTGAACCATAAATGATGCTAAACAAGTTATCGATAGAACATCCTAAACAACTAACAGGTTGAAACTTCCTGGCAGATTAAAACTGTGTGCCCGACCGAGACTCGAACTCGGTACCTTTGCTTTTCGCGGGCAAGTGCTCTACCACTTGAGCTACCGAAGCACGACTCACGCCCGGTACTAACAGCTTTTCTTCTGCCAGTACCTCGTCTCCTACCTTCCAAACTTTACGGAAGCTCTCCTGCGAACCTAGCAGAACTAGCACTCCTGGAAGAAAGGATATTGCGGAGACATGGCTTAGCCACAGCCTGGGGGATGTTTCCAGAATGAGATTTTCACTCTGCAGCGGAGTGTGCGCTGATATGAACTGGAACTAACAGGTTATTTACGACTCCACCGGGTGGATCATGGTTGCTATAGACAGTTTAAATAGGTGATCAGTAAGTCTGGCCCTAAAAATGTGCATAACGCAAGCTGAATGGATCTGACACTGAGCAGATTTTGTTGATCAAATCTACTGAAGTCTCTCTACATAATTGCAGCTGAGAGCAAGTGGCAACTGAGATCTGTACAGTGACAGTGGCAGAGCGGCAGTACGTTACCCTCTGTACTTTGTGAGGCGACGTGACTTGCAGCTGGCGATGATGATGTTTTGGTTTGTGGGGCGCTCAACTGCGTGGTTATCAGCGCCCGTACAATTATCCAATCTTTGCTCAGTCCAATTTCGCCACTTTCCTGGATGATGATGAAATGATGAGGACAACACAAACACCCAGTCATCTCGAGGTAGGTGAAAATCCCTGACCCCGCCGGGAATCGAACCCGGGACCCCGTGCTCGGGAAGCGAGAACGCTACCGCGAGACCACGAGCGGCGGACATTGCAGCTGGCGAGATGTGTGCGGCGGAGGTGAGACGTGGAGGCGGCACCTGGGTATCGATCGCGGCCACGAAAGAAAAAAATCTCACGGTCTAGCGATCAGGCAGACGGATCGTAATGTACTCTGTACGAAAGCCCTGAAATCACGGTAGATTTCAGTGTGTGACACACCCTTACGCCGGTCGTACCAAGGAAAAATTTGGCTCACTTATACAACAGAGTGCACAGGGGCACCAAACGTCAAGACTAGTAAACCAAAAATGAATAAGTGTGCCCTCAGCAAATGAGTAATCTGAGACGTTTGAAGTCACACTGTCGATACATTAAGAACTTCACCACAGGCTCCCCAGTCTAAACCATTGGCAAGTGAAGTCAGTCTCAGGACAGGTCCCAAGCACCAATCACACATTCCAGAGCTTCGACCAGAAGTCCCGCGCCCGAGTGCTTTGCATCTCTCCAGAAAAAAAATTCCGTTTTCCCTCAAAGTGCACGAACGACACCACCTTCACCGCATCTTGAGCCACACAGGGCTCTAGAGGCGCTGAATCTCCCCTCCTACACGACAGCACAAACTCATGTTGAACCAGTGCAAGAGTTAAGAAACCTGCGTCTCTGAAAAAAAGAAACCGCCAATTACTGGCTTTTTTTAAGTTTTCGCAGAGGAGGAAGAGATGATTCTGTCCAAAGTCGTGTCTCTTCCCACAGCAACAATGGAACAGATACAATCTCAAGATCTTTATTTAAATCGCCTGTGCCTTGGAGCTTGTTAGTGCTAGCTATGAGGTGTAATAAAGATTCTGTCTCTAAATGTTTCTCAGACACCTGAGTTTCTTATACAACCGAGGCAGCCAAGGGAAGGGGTTCACTGACCTATTTGCACTATTGGCAAACACGAAAGTTTGTGAATCTTTCTTAGGCATGGCTCTGCACTGGCAAATACGGAAGCTTGTGAATCTTTATTAGGCATGGCTCTGCACACAACACATGGTTTACAACTCCACTGTGTAGACGGATTCCTTTAGACCGTCACCCCAGCTCAGGCTTCTGCTGGCGCCACGGCAGGTAGTGTGGCATTGTTCTGCTGGAGTCCTGTCTTGATGAGGGGCTACCCTGTACGGCTCTGGACCTGTCCGGCAATATTTACCAAGGGATGGGCTCGCTGCCAATTGCTTTCAACTCCCAACAAGCCGTTTCTACAAGTTAAGAATCATAAAAATACCTCGTGATTTTAGCACCCTACCAGGCTCCATCAACATCTGCTCAGGCCATTAACTTTCTGGAGTCTTGCTCAAGGTGCGTTAGGTTGTAATAAAATCTTTACTAATTTTACTTATGCGAAAAATAGGTGAGAGAGTAACTTGTCCTCTCTCAATATCAGGTATCGGCCTTTATTTGAGGAAGAAATATTTGAGAATGTATGTCTGACGTACAGCATTTTTTGGTTGTGAAACATGGACTGTGGGAAAACCAGAACAGAAGAGAATTGGAGTATGTGAGATGTGGTGTTACAGACGAATGTTGAAAATTAGTTGGACTGATAAGGTAAGGAATGAGGAGGTTCTGCGCAGAATCGTAGAGGAAAGGAATTTGTTGAAAACATTGACAAGGAGAAGGGACAGGATGACATGAGGTCTGTTGAGACATCAGGGAATGACATCCATGGTGCTAGAGGGAGCTGCAGAGGACAAAAACTGTAGAGGATGACAGAGAGTGGAATTCATCCAGCAAATCATTGAAGATGTAAGTTACAAGTGCTACTGTGAGATGCAGAGATTGGCACAGGAGAGGAATTCGTGGTGGGCCGCATCAAACTAGTCAGAAGACTAAAGAACAGAAACAAGAAGAAAAAAGTATTTTTAAATAACCTTATGGCATTACTAAGGTGAGTGAAACATTGGGAAGGGAGTGTATCCAAACAAAACCTGCCGATGCTGAGAGAATTACATTAGGAAATAAGACACTAAAAGAAGTATGAGAGGTGTTCAATAAGTTATTGAAGACATTTTTTTTCTGAAAGCGGGTTGATTTTATTCAGGATGCCGATTCACCATATCATGCCCCATCTTCTGGCTACAAACTTTATTTTTCAACTTGATCTTCCTTCAATGTGACGGCCTTACACCACCTCACTGGGAGGACCTGCATTTTCACGTGGTACTACCCTAATCGTTGACACCGGTGCAAACGTCGCCGTGCATCAATAACCTCCCAGTCATGCACGTATTGCTTCTCGCAGAGTGCATTCTTCATTGGGCTAAACAGATGGGTGTCAGTTAGAGCGAGATCTGGGCTGAAGGGCAGATGAGGAAGAATAGTCCAATGAAGTTGTAACGTCCCCTTAGAAATATTTATACAGGACAGTTCTTAAACTGACACAATATTTTTAGCGCAACGCAATCTGACTTTCAAAAATCCCTACAAAAGAATGGCCCTGACTAACATTAATCTATACCTTTCACAAATCACTTGTTGTTGTTGTTGTGGTCTTCAGTCCTGAGACTCTCCATGCTACTCTATCCTGTGCAACCTTCTTCATCTCCCAGTACCTACTGCAACCTACATCCTTCTGAATCTGCTTAGTGTATTCATCTCTTGGTCTCCCTCTACGATTTTTACCCTCCACGGTGCCCTCCAATACTAAATTGGTGATCCCTTGATGCCTCAGAACATGTCCTACCAACCGATCCCTTCTTCTGGTCAAGTTGTGCCACAAACTTGTCTTCTCCCCAATCCTATTCAATACTTCCTCATTAGTTATGTGATCTACCCATCTAATCTTCAGCATTCTTCTGTAGCACCACATTTCGAAAGCTTCTATTCTCTTCTTGTCCAAACTATTTACCGTCCACGTTTCACTTCCATACATGGCTACACTCCATACAAATACTTTCAGAAATGACTTCCTGACACTTAAATCTATACTCGATGTTAACAAATTTCTCTTCTTCAGAAACGCTTTCCTTGCCATTGCCAGTCTACATTTTATATCCTCTCTAGTTCGACCATCATCAGTTATTTTGCTCCCCAAATAGCAAAACTCCTTTACTACTTTAAGCGTCTGATTTCCTAATCTAACACCCTCAGCATCACCCGATTTAATTCGACTACATTCCATTATCCTCGTTTTGCTTTTGTTGATGTTCATCTTATATCTTCCTTTCAAGACACTGTCCATTCCGTTGAACTGCTCTTCCAGGTCCTTTGCTGTCCCTGACAGAATTACAATGTCATCGGCAAACCTCAAGGTTTTTATTTCTTCTCCATGGATTTTAATACCTACTCCGAATTTTTCTTTTGTTTCCTTTACTGCTTGCTCAATATACAGATTGAATAACATCGGGGAGAGGCTACAACCCTGTCTTACTCCCTTCCCAACCACTGCTTCCCTCTCATGTCCCTCGACTCTTATAACTGCCATCTTCCTTACTCGAACTCTACGTAACGTTGCCAATAAGAACCTAAACAGCCTACTTACATAAAGAAAACATAAACAGCCTACTTACAAAGTTTTGTGAGCTCCTCTATGGTGCTCAGACGTTGTTGAAGCCTAATGTTAGTTTGTACTTTTGCGGCGACGACCACGCTTTAGTCGTTTCTTAAATTAGCACAATACACTTAACAGTTGATCGTTGCACCATGAGGGATGACATCAAACAAAGTAACTCCTTGAGGGTCCCAGAAGACCGTCTCCACGACTTTAAAGGCTGAGGGTGCGGCTTTGAACTTCTTCTTTAGAGGGTAGGTAGTGTGGCGCCACTACATGGATTGTCGTTTTATTTCCGGTTAGAAATTATGAACCCATGTTTCACCGCCTGTTCGAAAGGAAAGCTATTACGGTAAGCCTTGTAACACGCAAATAATTCCGCACAAATGGTCCCTCGTCGCTATTTTTGATCTTCTGTTAGGTGTCGAGGAATTCAGAGGGCACACATTTTCGAGTGTCCTAACTGGTGGACGAGTGTTCCAGCACTACCAACAGAGGCGCCCAGTTGGGCAGCGGGCAGCGAGGTGTTTCGAACGTCGTTCACCTGCAATGAGAGCGGCAGCAGGTTCCAACAATGCAGGAGTCACAGCTGTGTGCTGCCGGTCGGCGCAAGGGAGATGGGACAGGATTGCGCGACCTTTTGCGATGATTTCAGACGCCTCGCTCATCCACTCGCCGTGCTTTTGTTCATTGTCGGTCTACGTAGACATTCTGTAAGCGCCTATGAATATCTGCGATGAACCAGATTTGGGCCAAAAGAAACTCAGTGACAGCTCTCTGCTTGGAATGCATCTCCGTTGCAGACGCTATTTTGAAGGTCACGTTTAGCGCCCGCACCTATCGAAACTTCACGGAACATAGGGGCTGAATCGGGGGTAGTCCACGTTTTCCCACAACAAATTCCGCATTTTCTCAACGGAAACTGACCGAGAAAAAAAATGTGTTGCATACCCGGGTGATCAAAAAGTCAGTATAAATTTGAAAACTGAATAAATCACGGAATAATGTAGATAGCGAGGTACCAATTGACACACATGTTTGGAATGACATCGGGTTTTATCATCATCATCATCATCATCATTTAAGACTGATTGTGCCTTTCAGCGTTCAGTCTGGAGCATAGCCCCCATTATACAGTTCCTCCATGCTCCCCTATTCAGTGCTAACATTGGTGCCTCTTCTGATGTTAAACCTATTACTTCAAAATCATTCTTAACCGAATCCAGGTACCTTCTCCTCGGCCTGCCCCGACTCCCCCTACCCTCTACTGCTGAATCCATGAGTCTCTTGGGTAACCTTGCTTCTCCCATGCGTGTAACATGACCCCACCATCTAAGCCTGTTCGCCCTGACTGCTACATCTATAGAGTTCATTCCCAGTTTTTCTTTGATTTCCTCATTGTGGACACCCTCCTGCCATTGTTCCCATCTACTAGTACCTGCAATCATCCTAGCTACTTTCATATCCGCAACCTCAACCTTGTTGATAAGGTAACCTGAATCCACCCAGCTTTCGCTCCCATACAACAAAGTTGGTCGAAAGATTGAACGGTGCACAGATAACTTAGTCTTGGTACTGACTTCCTTCTTGCAGAAGAGAGTAGATCGTAGCTGAGCGCTCACTGCATTAGCTTTGCTACACCTCGCTTCCAGTTCTTTCACTATGTTGCCGTCCTGTGAGAATATGCATCCTAAGTACTTGAAACCGTCCACCTGTTCTAACTTTGTTCCTCCTATTTGGCACTCAATCCGTTTATATTTCTTTCCCACTGACATTACTTTCGTTTTGGAGATGCTAATCTTCATACCATAGTCCTTACATTTCTGATCTAGCTCTGAAATATTACTTTGCAAACTTTCAATCGAATCTGCCATCACAACTAAGTCATCCGCATATGCAAGACTGCTTATTTTGTGTTCACATATCTTAATCTCACCCAGCCAGCCTATTGTTTTCAACATATGATCCATAAATAATATGAACAACAGTGGAGACAGGTTGCAGCCTTGTCTTACCCCTGAAACTACTCTGAACCATGAACTCAATTTACCATCAACTCTAACTGCTGCCTGACTATCCATGTAAAGACCTTTAATTGCTTGCGAAAGTTTGCCTCCTATTCCATAATCTCGTAGAACAGACAATAACTTCCTCCTAGGAACCCGGTCATATGCCTTTTCTAGATCTATAAAGCATAGATACAATTCCCTGTTCCACTCATAACACTTCTCCATTATTTGCCGTAAGCTAAAGATCTGGTCCTGACAACCTCTAAGAGGCCTAAACCCACACTGATTTTCAACCAATTGGTCCTCAACTAATACTCGCACTTTCCTTTCAACAATACCTGAGAAGATTTTATCCACAACGCTGATTAAAGAGATACCTCTACCTCTGTAGTTGTTACAATCTTTTCTGTTTCCATGTTTAAAGATTGGTGTGATTACTGCTTTTGTCCAGTCTGATGGAACCTGTCCCGACTCCCAGGCCATTTCAATTATCCTGTGCAGCCATTTAAGACCTGACATTCCACTGTATTTGATGAGTTCCGACTTAATTTTATCCACCCCAGCCGCTTTATTACACTGCAATCTATTGACCATATTTTCCACTTCCTCAAATGTGATCCTATTTTCCATCATCATTCCTATCCCATTCTACCTCGAAATCTGAAACATTACTGATCGCATTTTCACTTACATTGAGCAACTCTTCAAAATATTCCCTCCATCTGCCGAAGGCATCCACAGGATTCACCAGAAGTTTTCCTGACCTGTCCAAAATACTTGTCATTTCCTTCTTACCTCCCTTTCGAAGACTGCTAATTACACTCCAGAATGGTTTTCCAGCAGCTTGACCCATAGTCTCCAACCTGTTTCCAAAGTCTTCCCACGATTTCTTCTTCGATGCTGCAATTATCTGTTTGGCTTTCTTTCTTTCTTCAACATAACTTTCTCTGTCTACCTGGGTTCTGGTATGTAGCTATTTTTGATACACCTTCTTTTTCCTTTTACAGGCTGCCTTGACTGTATCATTCCACCAAGCTGTTTGCTTCATCCTACTTTTACACACTACTGTTCCAAGACATTCTTTAGCCACTTCTAGTACTGTGTCCCTGTACCTTGTCCATTCCTTTCCCAATGACTGTAATTGACTACATTCAACCAACTGGTACCTTTCTGAGATCGCTGTTATGTACTTGTGCCTGATTTCCTTATCCTGAAGTTTCTCCACTCTTATCCTCCTACATATGGACCTGACCTCCTGCACTTTCGGCCTCACAATCCCAATTTCACTGCAGATTAAATAATGATCAGTGTCATCAAAGAATCCCCTGAATACACGTGTGTCCCTCACAGCCTTCCTGAATTCCTGATCTGGTATTATATAGTCAATGACAGATCTGGTTCCCCTGCCTTCCCAAGTATACCGGTGAATGTTCTTATGTTTAAAAAAGGAGTTTGTGATTACTAAGCCCATACTGGCACAGAAATCCAAGAGTTGTTTCCCGTTCCTGTTGGCCTCCATATCCTCTCCAAATTTACCCATAACCTTTTCATACCCTTCTATTCGATTTCCAATCCTGGCGTTAAAATCACCCATGAGCAGAACACTGTCCTTGTCCTTTACTCTAACAACTATATCACTGAGTGCCTCATAAAAACTATCCATCTTATCTTGATCTGTCCCTTCACAATGCGAATATACTGACACAATCCTAATTTTCTTGCTAGACACTGTCAAATCTATCCACATCAGTCGTTCGTTTACATACCTTATTGCAACTACGCTGGGTTCCATTTCTTTCCTGGTGTAAAGCCCTACACCCCATTGTGCTATTCCTACTTTGACTCCTGACAGGTAGACCTTGTATTCTCCCACTTCCTCTTCTTTCTCACCCCTTACCCGAATGTCACTAACAGCTAAAACGTCCAGCCCCATCTTACTTGCAGCCTCTGCCAGCTCTACCTTCTTCCCAGAGTAGCCCCCATTGATATTAATAGCTCCCCATCTCATTACCATTTTTTTGCCAAGTCGTATCTTAGGAGTGCCTGGTTTGTCAGTTAGAGGTGGGACTCCGTCACCTCCAAAGGTCCGAGGCATTTTGCTCTGATTGTTGCCAGCATAATATTTAAAGTACCAGGGAAGCAGGTTGCTAGCCTTACTTGCCCCGAATCCCATTGGGTTTTACCCCTAACGGCTGAGGGACTAACCGGTGGATTTGGTAGTCTTTGCCGTATGAGCACAAAGGTGACCACGACTCAGAATATGTCCGAGATGCCCAGCCTTATTCCAAAGTAACTGGTATCCCGACTGTCGGGACCACTTAGTTGGCCACTCATACGTTGCCCGTGGTTCATGAACTAGGACATGACTACAGGAACCCACACCATGAACCACCGGGGTTTTATTAGAACCAAAAAAATACAAAAGTTCAAAACATGTCCGACAGATGGTGCTTCATCTGACCAGAATAGCAAGAATAGCAAAGTAAGACAAAGCAAACATGATGTCCTTTACAGGAAATGCTCAATATGTCCACCATCATTCCTCAACAATAGCTGTAGTCGAGGAATAATGTTGTGAACAGCACTGTAAAGCATGTCCTGAGTTATGGTGAGACATTGGCGTCGGATGTTGTCTTTCAGCATCCATAGAGATGCCGGTCAATCACGATACACTTGCGACTTCAGGTAACCCCAAACCAAATAATCGCACGGACTGAGGTCTGGGGACGTGGGAGGCCAAGCATGACGAAAGTGGCGGCTAAGCACACGATCATCACCAAACGACGCGCGCAAGAGATCTTTCACGCATCTAGCAATATGGGGTGGAGCGCCATCCTGCATAAACATCGTACGTTCCAGCGGGTGTTCATCAGCCAGGCTGCGGATGATGCGATTCTGTAACATATCGACGTACCTCTCACCCGTCACGGTAGCAGTTACAAAACCAGAATGACCCATTTCCTCGAAGACAAAAGGCCCGATAACGGCAGATGTGGTAAATGGAACCCATACCGTGACTTTCTCGTCGTGCAATGGAGCTTCCACGACAGTTCTAGGATTTTCGGTAGCCCAAATTGTGCAGTTGTGGGCGTTGACAGAGCCTCGGAGCGTGAAATGAGCTTCGTCGGTCCACAACACGTTACTCAACCAATCGTCATCTTCCGCTATCTTTTGAAACGCCCACACCGCAAATGCGGTGCCTTCACTAAATCGCCAGATAACAGTTCATGATGCCAATGGATTTTGTACGGATAGCATCGGAGGGTATGCCTAAGTGCCAACCAAACAGTAGTGTGTGGAATGCCGGTGCGACGTGCAACTGCACGAGCGCTGACTTCCCCGTGCATAGACGAACCCGCCACAGTCTCCATTTCTTCCTGAACTGTCTGTGCAGCATTACGCCTTGTGCTCGGTCGGCCACTACGGGGTCTATCGTCTAAACAACCCGTGGCTTCGAACTTCAATATCATTCTCGCCACAGCTGCATTTGTCAACGGGCCTTTACCCATTCGAATCCCCTTCCTATGGCGACAGGATCGTAACGCTGAACTAGCACATTCCCTATTCTGATAATACAGCTTCACTAAAAGCGCGTTTTCAGGTAACGTCAGCATGCTGCGACTGCTGGCGCAGCTGATTCTCTCTCTCTCATTACAGCTTCTTTTATACACGATTGTCATGCGCAGTCACTGACTTTTTGCTGTCCAGCGCCATTCTGTAGGATATTTTGTGATCTTTGTTCTTTTTTGGGTCTAATAAAACCGCATGTCATTCCAAGCATGTGTGTCAATTTGTACCTCTCTATCTACATTATTCCGTGGTTTATTAAGTTTTCAAATTTATACTGACTTTTTGATCACCCGGTACTTTTTGAACGCCCCTCGTATTCAACTCGAAAGGGCACGCCTCATTTCCCACCGCATCCTTCTCCAACGCGAGCCTCTCCTATGTCTCTAAGGACTTAGTCACCGACGGGACGTTAAACAGCAATCTGTCCTGTCCTTAACGTTCAAGCGATCTCAAAGAAACGAATTTGTGTATTCGGCTGCAATTTCTGTACATGTGCATTACCGCCGCCACATACAGGCGACTACAGACTGACACGCTGGTGCCTACGGCTAAACTCTTTGTTTTCATCTACATCTACATTTATACTCCGCAAGCCACCCAACGGCGTGTGGCGGAGAGCACTTCACATGCTACTGTCATTACATCCCCTTCCTGTTCCAGTCGCTTATAGTTCGCGGGAAGAACGACTGCCGGAAAGCCTCCGCGCGCGCTCGAATCTCTCTAATTTTACATTCGTGATCTCCTCGGGAGGTGTAAGTAGGTTCAAAATGGCTCTGAGCACTATGCGACTTAACTTCTGAGGTCATCAGTCGCCTAGAACTTAGAACTAATTAAACCTAACTAACCTAAGGACATCACACACATCCATGCCCGAGGTAGGATTCGAACCTGCGACCGTTGCGGTCGCTCGGTTCCAGACTGTAGCGTCTAGAACTGCACGGCCACCCCGACCGGCGTGTAAGTAGGGGGAAGCAATATATTCGATACCTCATCCAGAAACGCACCCTCTCGAAACCTGGACAGCAAGCTACACCGCGATGCAGAGCGCCTCTCTTGCAGAGTCGGCCCCTCGAGTTTGCTAAACATCTCCGTAACGCTATCACGCTTACCAAGTAACCCTGTGACGAAACGCGCCGCCCTTCTTTTGATCTTCTCTATCTCCTCTGTCAACCCGACCTGGTACGGAACCCCCCACACTGATGACCAGTACTCAAGTATAGGTCGAACGAGTGTTTTGTAAGCCACCTCCTTTGCTGATGGACTACATTTTCTAAGGACTCTCGCAATGAATCTTAACCTGGCACCCGCCTTACCAACAATTAATTTTATATGATCATTCCACTTCCGTACGCATAATCCCAGATATTTTACAGAAATGACTGCTACCAGTGTTTATTTCGCTATCATATAATCATACAATAAAGGATCCTTCTTTCTATGTCGATCAGAGCAGAGCAGACCAGGAGGCTCGCAAACAAGAAGCCCGGGCGCCGCGGCTCTGGGGAGGGGACGCCCTGTTTGTGCGCAGCGCCGCCGCGGGCGCCGCCTTTGTGGCGTTAATTACGGAGTGAGGTGCGGCGCGCGTTTTATGGCCGCCAAATGAAATCTATTGTTTCCCGGCCACGCAGGGTCGCCACCACAGCGGCGCCACGCTGCGCGCGACTCGTCCAAAATTTACCGCAGCGTGTTGACCTTTTCCCTTTTTCCGGCGCAGTCCCACTCGTTTGCTGGATCGCTTTGAATATTTCGCCGTCAACTGTTTCTGCGGTCGCTGCGACGTCAGTGGACGCTGCGGACAACACAGGCCGGCGGGCAGGCAGCTGCAGAGCAGAGCAGGGCAGGGCGTGGGCTGCCCTGAATGCCTTCCGTGCGACCAGCAGTTTCACAAAACTCACTTCGCCTCCGCAGAGTCGGAGTAAAACCAGAAACGATATAACAGATATATATACAATATCGTATAACAGCGAATGAGAGTCGAGTTTGACAACATCCGTCACCAGATATCCAGCGAAGCACCCTCCACTGCTTTCTCTGTCAAATTCATTTCTCCCGATCTGCTGTACTGACAGTGAAATCACTCGTGTAGATAATTTTATAAAGAGGATATTGATAATTTCTGATGCTTTCTTCAGTCAAGATTACTATTTCATTCTGTTTCATTTTATTTTTCTCACAATTTCATCGCAGAACACGAAAGGTTAATGAAGTATTCCTTCCAGGAAAGGGCCTTGTTAATCAAGTGTCTGAGGAAATAAATCCTACCTCTAGCTTCATAATTATGTACATTCTAGGGCTGAAACTGAAGCTTCATTGATATACAGGGTGATTCAAAAAGAATACCACAACTTTAAAAATGTGTATTTAATGAAAGAAACATAATACAACCTTCTGTTATACATCATTACAAAGAGTATTTAAAAAGGTTTTTTTTCAGTCAAAAACAAGTTCAGAGATGTTCAATATGGCCCCCTCCAGACACTCGAGCAATATCAACCCGATACTCCAACTCGTTCCACACTCTCTGTAGCATATCAGGCGTAACAGTTTGGATAGCTGCTGTTATTTCTCGTTTCAAATCATCAGTGGTGGCTGGGAGAGGTGGCCGAAACACCATATCCTTAACATACCCCCATAAGAAAAAATCGCAGGGGATAAGATCAGGGCTTCTTGGAGGCCAGTGATGAAGTTCTCTGTCACGGGCTGCCTGGCGGCCGATCCATCGCCTCGGGTACTTGACGTTCAGGTAGTTACGGACAGATAAGTGCCAATGTGGAGGCGCTCCATCCTGCTGAAATATGAATTGTTGTGCTTCTTGTTCGAGCTGAGGGAACAGCCAATTCTCTAACATCTCCAGATACTGTAGTCCAGTTACAGTAGCACCTTCGAAGAAAAAGGGACCAAAAACTTTATTGGCTGAAATGGCACAGAAAACGTTCACCTTAGGCGAGTCACGTTCATACTGAGTTGTTTCCCGCGGATTGTGGAATTTGCAGCTCTCTGTTAGCTCTGCGAGTCGATTTTCCTGGGCTGCGAACAAATGCTTGCTGGATGCGTGCTACATTTTCATCACTCGTTCTCGGCCGTCCAGAACTTTTCCCTTTCAACAAACACCCATTCTCTGTAAACTGTTTATACCAACATTTAATACACCACCTATCAGGAGGATTAACACCATACTTCGTTCGAAATGCACGCTGAACAACTGTCGTCGATTCACTTCTGCCGTACTCAATAACACAAAAAGCTTTCTGTTGAGCGGTCGCCATCTTAGCATCAACTGACGCTGACGCCTAGTCAACAGCGCCTCAAGCAAACAAATGTACAACTAAATGAAACTTTATAACTCCCTTAATTCGCCGACAGATAGTGCTTGGCTCTGCCTTTTGTCGTTGCAGAGTTTTAAATTCCTAAAGTTATGGTATTCTTTTTGAATCACCCTGTATAATTTCTGTGTATAGTCAGAGGCACATGGGTGAAAGCAGGCCACGCGTAATAAAAAATCACTGTAAGGTATTTTATACGACTGGTGTT
This sequence comes from Schistocerca cancellata, assembly GCF_023864275.1. NCBI lineage: Eukaryota > Metazoa > Arthropoda > Insecta > Orthoptera > Acrididae > Schistocerca > Schistocerca cancellata. The sequence continues at coordinate 808,627,427 of NC_064630.1, forward strand.
CTGCAAATAATACAACAGATTTTTTACTCGGCCAATTTCGGTTGCAAAAATGCAGTATTTGCTGTGGGATGTCGTGGAACATCCCGGCTTCAGCCCATATAGTGTTACGACGTTCCGATAGGTTTCGGCGATGTACGTAGTTTTCAAAATGGCATCCGTAACGGAGGTGCACTACAAGCAGAGAGCTGTCATTGAGTTTCTTATGCTCAAACACCAGACTATTACAGATACTTATAGGCGCTTGCAGAATATCTACGGACACGTAGCAACGAACAAAACAATGGTGAGTCGTTGGACGAGGTGTCTGTCACAATCGAAACAAGGTCGCACAAGCCTGTCCGGTCTCAGGCGCTCGCAGCTGTGGCTCCTGCAGAGTTGTAACGTGTGGACACTCTCATTCGAGGTGACGGACGCGTCACAGTCGAACACCTCGCTGCCTCTGCTGACATTACCGACACACTCGTTCATCAGCAAGGATACTCAAGGAGTGTGGTGCCCGCTGTTTTCATCGCCGCCTTATAGAAGACCATAAAGAGCTACGAAACACCATCTGTGCGGAATTACTGGCACCTTACGAGCCTGATCATGACAATTTTTTGTTGAATATCATCACAGGCGATGAAACAAAGGTTCATCACTTCGAACTGGAAACAAAACAACAATCCATGCAGTGGTGCCACACCACCTTATAACACTACCTTCTGCTACTGTTATACCAAAACCTCAAAGTTGGAAGCAGATCGTAAACTGGAACTATATTGTTAAAGCAATTATAATATTACTAAAAATCCGTCTTGATTGCAATATTTTTATTCATATGACCGGTTTCGGTTAATTCAGAACCATCTTCAGATCTGATATTTCAGTGCTGCGCAACTTCCGGACTTTTGATTTTCCAGCAACACGGTGCTAGTAATACTAGGCACCGTGTCGCGCGGCTGCCTCGCTCAGCGGCTAAGTCCCACTCAAGGTCACCCGCCTTACACAGCTACATGCAGTGAATGCACACAGCCATGCTATAACACCCACCCACCTCCCCAGGAGTCGGAACTCCCGCACCCATCGGTATGTGATGATTAATAAATAATAAATAAATAGATCTAAAAGATAAGAAAATTACATGGACCTACTTATACAGTTAAAAAAAAATTTGCCGAGATTATAAAAGATAAGTTTTTTAAATGTACGTAAATAAGTTTTTAAAAATAAATTCTCACGAGATAGATAAGGATGATTTGCAACTTTAAATTGAACAATGAAATAAAGACTAAATTTGAAATTATAAAGAAATAAATAAAAGATGATTATATAAGATTGACTTATTGTGACACTCACAGAGAGAGCATCCCAGAATGCCCCAGAGAGCATCCCAGAGTGCCCCAGAGAGCTAAAACACCAAGAAGAATCGCTTCTCGGCTTTTGGCAAGATCAATGTGTAGTAGTAAGTATTAAATAATAAATCATACATGTGACGTAGCATGTGAAAGTTGCTGGATTTGGACGGGTTACTCCTGTAACTGAAATATCAGATCTGAAGATGGTTCTGAATCAACCGAAACCGGTCATATGAATAAAAATATTGTAATCAAGACGGATTTTTAGTAATATTATAAAATCACTAATTGCTGTTATCCCATAAGACATTATGTCTGTTTTTGTAAAGCAATTATGGTATAAAGCCACAGAGCAGTGTTACCCTCTGAAACGAATTTTGTTGTGTTGACCGCGATTTACCTAACGGAGGTGGCTTATCAGAAGTGAAAGTCAGAATTACGTAAATATTTAAACAGTAACGAACAATAATTTACCTATTCACAGTGTCTAATTAGGCAAGAGAATGAGTAACATTCTTGTTCAGTAAAATAGATATGAGTAATTTTAATGGACAGACACAGCCTATAGTTTATCACATGAAAGTGCTATGAACTCTGTCACTAGCAGATGTTGACGTTGAAGAAAGTGCTATCAGTTATAAGAGAACAAGGCTATCTGCATAAGGACAACAGAAAATGACATACACTTTTACCTTCAAAGTCTGGTCAAACTAAATGGTTTCAATAATATTACTACTAAAGTGCACTTTAGGAATGTACAATTAAGCATAGATTTAGTCTCACTTTTCGAACATTTTTCTATCTGACATGAGATGTGAATAAAGGTCACTGCAAAATTATAAATTTGGCATAGGAACTTTTAATTTTTAAAAGTAACAGCAAATTGTCTTTATTGCTACAGTCTTCTACTTTCAAGTCAATGATTAAATAAATAACTTTCAAAGTCCACTAAACTTTAAATTGGACTGTTTCAGTCACTGGGAGGCTTTCAAAAAGCTACATTTACTACCTCCCACAATTTTACCAAATCCACAGTAAATCTGAATACCCCCTTCTTACCAAATATCAAACAACATTATTTAATTAACTGTTGAAGCTTTCATTTTTTTTGACAACAAGAACACTCGGTAATCATAGTTCAAACGGAAAGGAACCTGAGAGGTGTTGCGATAAGGAAAAAATCCAGGTAGGTACATAAATTCAGTTATAAGTTACCTTATATTTAAACACACTAAAAGATCCAATGAGCTGATCCTTCACTTTACATATTTACAATTCCTTGGTTCCTTTTCAGTGATTGCGCAACGTGGTGGCGAGTGCATGTCGGTGGGTGGATTTGCAGGCGGAAATGCTGGACTCTGTCATTTCTTGGTGGCGATGATAGGTACCGATTCCAGAATAGTTCCAGCTCTTTATCTGTCCATCCGAGGCTTTAGAAAGCGGCACGAAAAGCCTCTCTCGGCACCAGCACAAGACAAAACTTTTACATGAGCAGTTGACAGTTTGGCTGCTCGTCCCCGACTGACTCTTAATCCGCCTCTTCTACCTATGCCAACCACAATTTGCGCGCGCTACTAAGTTCCATTCCGGAGGGGAACCACACCACCTTTTACGTAAGAATCCTAAGTGAAGGTCAGCAGTTTACATAACAGCAACCAAACATATTAAATAAAACAGAACATTTGCACATATTGACATTTCTACAAAAAAATTACTTAAAATTATTCAACCTCAGATATAACCAAAGAGATTATGTGAGAAAGAGAAAACATATCATTTGCTCATATCGTGCATATTACAGAGATTACACTTCATTATAGTATCGAATTAATCATACACTAATTACAGAAGTTCCATAAAGGGGGTGTTGAACAAAACAGAAAGCTAAATGAATCAACAAAAGGTATGTAGTGTGTAAGCTATGGTGTTACATCCTCAGAAGAAAAGTTGAAAGCCATACCTCAACTGGGAAAGTTATGGCGACAGTCTTCTGGGACTCTGAATGGGGTTATTCTTTTTGATGTCCTTGCTCGTAATGCAGCGATCAACTGTGAAGTGTATTTTGCTATTCTGAGGAAACTGAAGAAATGACTGCAGCATGTTCGTTCCCAAAAACACGCAAACGAACGCCTCCTTCTCATCGACAACGCAAAACCTTGCACAAATCTGCGAGTCCGAGGGGAGCTCCCAAAACGTCATTAGACTATTCTTCTTCATCCACCATACTGCCCGGGTCTTGAACCTTCTGGCTTCCATCTGTTTGGCGCAATAAAGGATTCACTCCGCAAGAAGTTGTGCGTCGATGGTGGGGAGGTTTGTTGACGCAGCGAGACCTCCACTCAGACGTCGACCAGTAGAGTGGTGTCATACAGGACCTCCCAGCAAGATAGCGTAAGGCTGTCGCATTGAACAGACACTATATAGAAAAATAGTGTCTTGTAGCCAAAAGAGTGATGAATAGAACGGTGTATTGGAATCGTGAATAAAACCAACTCGCTTTCAGAAAACAATGTGTAGCATTACATGCTGAACGCCCCTCCCACAAAGAGGTAGACTGTGTCTGTATACACACTTCTCAATGCTACAGTTACTACCAGATATTAATAACTGTTGATACTTTCTTCGGACCCGATAACTATTTAATTTGGTTTTAATTTTCCAAGCAAAGCACCGAAGAACACTTAAAGGTTAATGAAGCAAACTTTACCAGTATAGGTCCTTGCTAATCAAGTGCCTTTAATTTCATCATTATGTACTTCGCTATACCTTAAGATAGATAACGTCAGCTCCAAAAGCAGAGATCAGGTGCAGAAATCCATTACTGCTCTATTACACTATCGGTGAAAACTCATTGGAAATAGCAAAAACCGTAAAATGCCTAGCAGTAACTGTCCGGAGCTACCTAAAGTCGAATGAGCACATAAAAAAGTGTAGGAAAATCATATCCCACGCTGAGATTTATTGGAAGCATATCAAGGAAGGGTAATTCATACACTTGCAAAAACACTTGTTAGGCCTATTCTTGAAAACTGTTCATCGATGTGGGACAGTTACGAAATAGGATAAACGAAAGACATGAAGGTACAACGAAGAGTGGCGCGTTTCGACAGCGGATCGCTAGCCGGCGTGAGAACGTCACGGAGGTGCTCAACAAACTTGATTGGCAGTCGCTACAAGAGGCAGTGTACATCTCGGAGGAGGTTACTGTTGAAATTTCGAAAACACGCTTTCTGTAAAGAGTCGGGAAACATATTACTTACCGAGCGAGGTGGCGCAGTGGTTAGCACACTGGACTCGCATTCGGGAGGACGACGGTTCAGTACCGCGTTCGGCCATCCTGATTTACGTTTTCCGTGATTTCCCTAAATCGCTCACATACATACATACCCGAGGCAGGAATCGAACCTGCGACTGTAGCAGCCGCGTGGTTCCGGACTGAAGCGTCTCGAACCGCTCGACCACAGCGGCCGGCCAACATCTTACTTCCTACTATACATACATGTGGGGTGTAACGGATATGAGTGCAGATATTTTTATATGTAGTGCCTTAATATGTACGTGCATCAGTGTGTCGATTGTTTTCTCTCTGTGCCGAACAATCTTCGCACAAACTTTACGACCTGATGTTTCCTGCACGGTCTTAACTGCATCACTAAGTGAACTACGCTTGTCAGTATAGATTATAGACTGTTTTGCGCCTACACGTCCAGACCTGTTGCCCAGGGGAAAATACCCATTAATAGCTTGCTAATGCCACACGAACTTGTAGGTACCAACCAACCTAAAAACATACAGCTTTGCAATAGCTTATGAGTCTGCATTGACTGGAATATTCTCTTTCAAATTCTAAAGGTGTCAGGGGTAAAATACAGCGAGCAGAAGGCTGTTCACAACTTGTACGGAAATCATACGGCAGTTACAAGAGTCGAGGATCACGAAAGGGAAGCAGTGGATGAGAAGGGAGAGAGAGACAGGGTTTAAGCCTATCCCACATATTTAGTCGGTATATTGAGCAAGCAGTACAGGAAACATTTGGAATAAGAATTAATATCCATGGAGAAGAAATAAAAACTTTGAAGTTTGCCGATGACATTGTAATTCTGCTAGAGACAGCAAAGGACATGGAAGAGCAGTTGAACGGAATGCACAGCCTCTTGAAAGGAGAATATAAGATGAACATCAACAACAGCAAAACGAGGATAATGCAATGAGTCGAATTAAATCGGGTGATGCTGCGGGAATTAGATTAGGAAATGAGACGCTTAAAGTAGTAAATGAGTTTTGCTATTTGGGGAGAAAATTAACTGATGATGGTCGAAGTAGAGAGGATATAAAATGCAGACTGGCAATGGCAAGGAAAGCATTTCTGAAGAAGAGAAATCTGTTAACGAGTATAGATTTAAGTGTCAGGAAGTCGTTTCTGAAAGTATTTATGTGGAGTGTACCCATGTATGGAAGTGAAACGTGGACGATAAATAGTTTAGACAAGAAGAGAATAAAAGCTTTCGAAATGTGGTGCTACAGAAGAATGCTGAAGATCAGATGGGTAGATCACATAACTAATGAGGAGGTACTGAACAGAATTGGAAAGAAGAGAAATTTGGGGCACAACTTGACTAGAAGAAGGGATCGGTTGGTAGGGCATATCCTGAGGCATCAAGGGATCACCAATTTAGTATTGGAGGGCTGCGTGGAGGGTAAAAATCGTAGAGGGAGACCAAGAGATGAATACACTAAACAGATTCAGAAGGGTGTAGGTTGCAGTAAGTACTGGGAGATGAAGAAGCTTGCACAGGATAGAGTAGCATGGAGAGCTGCATCAAACCTGTCTCAGGACTGAAGACCACAACAACAACATGAGTCTGCAAATGACGTAAACAGTCATGTGACGTTGTTCAGTGCATCGTCCTCATTCACCAAGAAAATATTTGCACTTACACCCGTTACTCCATGTACGTTGTGAAATGAACTCAACCAGAAAATCAGAGAAATCGAAGCTCATACGGAAGAGTGTCGACAGGTATCCTTCCTACACAACATTCGCGAATGGAACAGAGGAGGAGGAAAATGAGAGTAGTGCCAGAAGTATATTCCGCCACGTACCGTAAAGTGGCTTCCGGAGCCTAGATGTATATGTAGTAGACACACTCTCGTCCTGGATGTTTCAGTGCTTCTCTTGAATAATCGGCCATCCTAGTATGTTAACGACTGTTCAGAAGATCTCAGGAAGAACACAACATAAACGTTCTGTAAAAGTAAGAAAACCATTTTTTCGTAGGTAGACTTTCCACAGTTTCAAAATACTTGGTAATTCTCTATGCGTTTGACAGCCACATTGTACCTTAGCTGTAATATTCTACTGAGGCGGTATCCACGCCTATGCTTATGAAAATCGTCTAGTTGTTTCTGATTCGTCCAGTAGAGGGCACATCGAACATTTGTGATAGGTAAAAGAAAATTTAGATATTACATGTAATTTAAACAATTTCCCAAACTACGTACGTGACGTAAGTTAAAAGCTATACCTTTGTAAAAGCGAGTGAAACGTCTCTGTGAAGTCGTTTCATAAGACGCTTGTCGAATTCGGTACAACTTATTCATTTTACTATCTGATTTTAGCTCAATTCATGAACTCTCCCAGAAAGACTGAGCACTCGAGTAAGGCCTATTGATTATTATATGTGTGTTATAATGCGGGGTTTCGGTTTTGTTTTGTGGGAAACGCCGAGTTGGTCATCGTCTGCTGAGAGCAGACGATGTTGCTTGTTGCTTCTCGTTCGAAGGACAGCACAGGATGACAATACCTGAACAGAGAGGTTTACCCATCTTAGTCGTAGGCTGTGTCGAAGGCTGTTTTTGTCTGTGAGGTTGGTGAGGGAGGGCTACCCCTCTGGTAGGTTCCGCTGCACGGGGAGCTAGGTAATCTCGAAAGAGAAAGGGGCACTCTTCGCTGAACGCTTGGTGAGTACGGATCGTAGCTCTTAAGGGGGGTTTCAGGCGGTAGGAAGCAGGTAGAGTTAGGAATTCGTTATGTTGAACTGTTAAAATACTCGAGAACGTCAGCTTAACTGAAGCGTGTGAAGCGAGTTATTTTTCCGAATGTGCCATAATTATATTGCTTTAAATAGGCTATTTTTGGGTGTTTGAGTTAAAAGTGTGGAAGTTGCTTTTGTCTTTGTGTGTCGATTTTGTGCCACGTGTTTGGTAATCAATGACCCTTCTGGTCCACCAGGACACCGCAATAGGCTTTATTTTAACAGTTTGCTTGTTTAATGAGCTATAATTTCTGCAACAATATCTGTTCTTTAGTGCGCTTTCTACAAAGCAGCACAAGAGTCTGATTCGGAATGCACCACGCATTCTAGTTCGGCCGTTTGCAAGCAGCAGACGCAGTTAGTATGTTGAATAATTATCGCACAGCCTCGTGCATTGGTTAAATCTCTGTCCAGAATAGTGCATGCGTAGAATCGTAATGCGAATCTCACAGAGATATTTTTATGGTATGAATCCAAATGAGATGATAGTATCACTGTCTCCCACCCCCGTTTCCTGTGTTTCTTCTTGCTGAAGTTAAATTGTGCTCTGTTACATTCTCACGTAATTCTTAAATATTTCAAGTCAGGCACCAGTTATGTGTAGTTAGTATGTGCAACCAAATACTTACAAGGGAGGCCACGACGTTTGGAACGCAGATTTACTGTAAACTTCGTACACTCGTAGTACTCCATGAGGACGACAAAATGTGTAAGCAGTAGCGCGTACTTTTCAAGCGTTACCGAGGAAATCGCAAAATAATTTCGGTCGTCGAATATGTATCTGTGTGTGGCCATTTTAACCATGAAGCGACTGCAACCCAGTGGCGACGGCACGGTAGCTCAGCGTGTTCGGTCAGAGCGTTAGCTTGCCTTTCTGATAAAAAAAAAAGAACAAAAACAAAAAAAAAACTGAGCGAACGAATGAACGATCAAACTGAACGCGTGTCATCGGACGGCCGCCCTGAACAAATTCAGCAAACAATATAGAAAAAAATGTATTTAAAAAAAAGTGGTTGGCGTTCAAGCCGCTGTATCGCTGGATCGAGTTCCGTTCGTCACTTTTCTTTATTTTCAACGCAGTCATTTTCTTTACTATTTATATTACAACTGATATAAATACGTGTAGTCGGATAAACTTTTATTAAATTTACAATGTTATTTGGCAGTTTACTAATTTTTACTATCACAAATAATATAATATTCATAACTATCGACTAGTACACGACCAAACACATAAAGTGATGCTGAAAATGTATGCTTGTCTGTGTCTTCAGAACTGTTCGTATTTAATCGAAAGAGAGCGAGAAATTGCTTCTCGGAAGACGCTATTAAAATACACTCGATACTGCATAACCAATTATCAGCGCCGAATTTTAAGGAAATACTGCGTCATGCACGGTTTGCTTCCAAACTATCGTCTGAAAGAGAGGTTTTTCAAAATGATAACACGGTTCGTTTTTTCCACAGAAAACGTCAAAAGACCTTGTGTATGCGGGAACATACCATTTATTGAATGGAGCTGGTGCCGTTTAACTTTGTTTTCCATGTTTTTACGAAAAATACCATCCTGCATCTTGTACTCGTAATGTCTAAACCGACGTTTAATTGTACATCTTTCGAAAACCGTCTGTGCCGGTCAAAACTTGGAGGTAACAAGTCGTTTCGGGCTCCTACCAGGTATAAGGGATATCTCAAATCACGAACAAGCATACATTTTCAGTATGACTTTATGCAGTTGGTCGTTTACTAGTCGATAGTTATGAATATTACATTATTTGTGATAATAAAAATTAGTAGACTGCCAAATAACATTCTAAATTTTAAAAAATTTCATCCGATTACACGTATTTTCCACGTTATATCAATTGTAATATAAATAATAAAGAAAATGACTGTGTTGAAAATAGAAAAAAGCGACAAACGGAACTCGACCCAGTGATCCAGAGGCTTGAATGCCAAACACTTAAAAAAAAAAACATTTTCATCGTTGAATTTGTTCAGCGCGGACGTCCGATGACACCCTCGTGGCCTCCCCTTGTTAGATACAATAAATAATCTACGTGAGAGATAAATTCTGTGGTGTTGATCTTACTCACTTACTCCGATTTCCAATCCTGAATTAATCAAGTTGCTTCATGCACGACATGGAGTACTACTTATCTGGCTACTTAAAGAAATTAATATAACTAATAATTTTCCAGCTCCGTTTTTTTCTAAATGGTTAGGAAGGGCTTGGGCTCGTGGCGACCCTGAATTTCTGAATTTTTATCATGCGAGACAACGTATATGGCTCGATGAGAAACGTCGTAAACATACGTTACACGAGGTTCTTTTAAAAACAACTTCGGAGTCCCAAGCATAAGTTAAGATTTATGCCAAGTTCCTATCTTCATTCATGTAGAAGATGAAGTCCCGAGAAATCGGATTAACCTTTTTGAAACTCCCTATATATCTCAATCAAGAGGCCTGGCCACAAAATAAGACCAATTCGGTACAGACAGTGTACGGTGTACTACCGGTGAACGCAATGGGACTGCAGAGGAATGACACTGACACATTGAGGGCGCCCTCCGCCATACCCCAGTTCGATGACTTCCTGAGTACAGAAGTAGATGACTTGTAGTCGTATGTGCTGTAAACTGAATCTCCGCCTCCCAGAGCGGCGACTCTACTTTGTCCGGACCGTCTTGTCCCACAGTTGCTGACGTACAAATAACTCGCTTGCAGTACCCACTGAGCTTCAGAAGAATTCAATGCCGAATTCACCATTTTGTATCGTGAAAGAAAAACAGATAAATACACACTCCTTTACTGAGGAAAATCATATGCCATGTCAGAAGTACATGCCTGTGTCACATTTTTTTACGAAGTTTAGTAAATTAAAATTTAGGAAATCGATACTACGCGAAAAATCTCGAAATTTGTATGCAATTACGCGTAAGTGAAACCATATCGAATGCTGATGACCTTGTAGTACATTGCAAAAATTCAAATTAAATTTTTATTAGTTCATGTTAAATAATGTATGGAGAGTCCAGTACAAAAGCATTACCTTATAAGTAAACGAAACCTGAAGTAGCAACGCATTGTAACGCCGGCACACTCGGTTGTTCTGTTACCTGATCCAGAGGTTGATTCGGAAGCAAAAAGGTAATTTGTTCAGTGAACTAAATATGCTTGACGGGCCTTGACATACGCTAGATAATAGCTTACCAGTAGCTTCCTACCTACATTGTATTTTTTGCTTTTTTACATACATTTTTACTGCCGTGACTGTATTTTCTTAGGCAGCTCTGCCGTATAAGATTTGGAGTCTGTAATATTTTTATCCCAAGTAAAGCTTCAATAAAAACAGCTAGCGAGAGCAGTATTTCGTAGTTCCCAAACATCCATTAACATGTCTTAAGATTTGCAGCTCTAAAACACGTCAACGACTGCCTTGTGAAATTTTGAAAGTTCAGCGTCTACTTTTCATCTGATAAAACATCCCATCAACTACGCTTATAATGCGACTTTGATGTTGCCCTTCCTCTGCAGCGTTTCTTATGAAATGCCCGCTTCTTTCATCACATCAAAAATGTTCATCTTGCACCTGCCCTCCGCTGTATAAAGTTTCATTTCCGCACAGGCGTAAATGCCGGTAATTTGGAAACTGAGCTGCGCTTCGAAATACGAACCAGCCCCTCTCTTCGTGGAATTTTCACTCACCACCAGACTCTGTGCTACCCGAGCGAAGACGCCTCTAACACAGTACATATTTTTCTATTCCTTGTTTGTTTTGTAACGAACAGTTTTGTCTATAATAAACAATTAACATTGAAACTGAACAGAGAAATATTATTTTTGGTATATAGTGCGCTGACCGCCCAATTAAACATGATACACTGACCAGAAACAATCATTTTAGAGTACTCTAATTATACAAATATATAAAAGTTGCTTTGGCAGCTTACACGTGAAGAAAGTATCACTTCAAGCATTTCTAACTGAAACCTTCCCGTCTCCTCTATATCTCCTTCGTTACGCAACCTTCCCTTCTACAATAACCTATGAAAGCTTCCCTTAGGATTTCTATCTCTTGCTTAATAATAACAAATGAAATCTTCCCTTTGAAATTAATTCTCTTTCTCAATCTTGCACAGAAATTTAATTGCTGCTTATTAAAAGTGATTTTCTGATTATTTCGACGAAACATAGAATGTGTCGTCGTCGTGGCTCTCAGTCGTTAACTGCAATAACCCAAACCTGTTCCTTACCTTTTTTACTGTTACTGGATCGCCATCTGACTGCTACATAGAACTGCGACATGAATATACTTACTCTGTTATACTATACTCTATTAGCTGCTGGTGGGCTGTCATAATAAGTGGCTGTATTTATTACCAAAGCTGACTTCATTCTTTAATAGACGTTATTCTTTAATTTGACTGAAGTTACGTAATTCATAGTTAAACTTTTTCTTGACAACAATAAAATTTTGCAAAGTTTTACGTTGATGGCTTTTGGGATGGATTATAATCAGTAATGCAATATTGCTGGCAAAAATAAATTATATTCTGAATGAAATGATTTTACGAACGTTCAAACGGGACTTACAATAATCTTACAACTAGCTTTGCGCAAACATATCTCAGTATAGTCTTGAGTTTCTCAAAAAAATAATTCAATAATATTAGTTCCTCTTATGATAGTAGTTAGCTGATGTCTCTGTACATCCGTTTATAATCTCTTGTAAATCATAGCTGGTGGCTGGCAGGCACACCGCTGCTCTCAACCTCTAACTTCAGACCTGCTAACGACTCGCTTCACATCTCGCTTACTACTGACTTCCTACGAACGCTAAAGTGCTGACTCTCCCGCCAACAATGCTTTCTGGTGCAGACAATCCCTGCTACCATTACAAAATGTATCAATGCGCGGTCTTTCCCGCTCTTTCCTTAAAATGTATCCATACGCGGTCTCTCCCGCCCTTTTTAGAATTATATCAATGTGCGCTCTCTCCTGCCAACAATACTTTGGCGCAGACATTCCTAGCTACCACAATTATTTCCAACATGACAAATATTAATTATTCCTACTTAATCCTATTAATCAAATATAAACATCTTTTTAAATTGTGGTTTGACAATAGACTAGAAATACACACGTCTTGCATAACGTATTGGGAGATGTACCGCTACTGTTTCATCAGGAAATGGACTGGTTCGGAGTAGCATATGACTGTGACTTCGCCAGATGTTAAGACTGCTCAATTCAGTGACAGCCCCCTTCAAATCTCCCTCCCTCTCGCCCCCCCCATCTCCAGTCATACAAAAAATAGATACATCACTGGTAGAAATATACCTTTACATGAATACCTACATCTCCAGCGTCTTAGAGGTCACCGAACCGACTTTGCGCTCGACGCAGTCAATGTTCTGCTCAACAACTGTTGAGTAGCTCGGACAGAAGGGTCACATTGAAGCATTTAATTTTGATTGCCCGTGTGCAGCGCTGAATATTTCGTGTTAGTACTTACGCAGTAATTTGCGTTTTTGTTTTTGCACAGGAGTTGAATGTTGTTGTTGTTGTTGTTGTTGTTGTGGTCTACAGTCCACAGACTGGTTTGATGCAGCTCTCCATACTACTCTATCCTGTGCAGGCTTCTTCATCTCCCAGTACCTACTGCAACCTACATCCTTCTGAGTCTGTTTAGTGTATTGAAAAAATGGTTCAAATGGCTCTGAGCACTATGGGACTTAACTTCTGTCATCAGTCCCCTAGAACTTAGAACTACTTAAACCTAACTAACCTAAGGATGTCACACACATCCATGCCCGAGGCAGGATTCGAACCTGCGACCGCAGCGGTCGCGCGGTTCCAGACTATAGCGCCTAGAACCGCTCGGCCACCTCGGCCGGTTTTGGTGTATTCATCTCTTGGTCTCCCTCTACGATTTTTACCCTCCACGCTGCCCTCCAATACTAAATTGGTGATCCCCTGATGCCTCAGAATATGTCCTACCAATCGATCCCTTCTTCTAGTCAAGTTGTGCCACAAGCTCCTCCCCAGTTCTATTCAATACCTCCTCATTAGTTATGTGATCTACCCATCCAATCTTCAGCATTCTTCTGTAGCACCACACTTCGAACGCTTCTATTCTCTTCTTGTCCAAACTATTTATCGTCCGCGGTTCACTTCCATACATGGCTACACTCCATACAAATACTTTCAGAAAAGACTTCCTGACACTTAAATCAATACTCGACGTTAACAAATTTCTCTTCTTCAGAAACGCTTTCCTTGCCATTGCCAGTCTACATTTTACATCCTCTCTACTTCGATCATCATCAGTTATTTTGCTCCCCAAATAGCAAAACTCATTTACTAGTTTAAGCGTCTCATTTCCTAATCTAACACCCTCAGCGTCACCCGATTTAATTTGGCTACATTCCATTACCCTCGTTTTGCTTTTGTTGATGTTCATCTTATATCCTCCTTTCGAGACACTGTCCATTCCGTTCAACTGCTCTTCCAGGTCCTTTGCTGTCTCTGACAGAATTACAATGTAATCGGCGAACCTCAAAGTTTTTATTTCTTCTCCATGGATATTAATTCCTACTCCGAATTTTTTCTTTTGTTTCCTTCACTGCTTGCTCAATATACAGATTGAATAGCATCGGGGAGAGGCTACAACCCTGTCTCACTCCCTTCCCAACCACTGCTTCCCTTTCATGTCCCTCGACTCTTATAACTGCCATCTGGTTTCTGTACAAATTGTAAATGGCCTTTCGCTCCCTGTATTTTAACCATACAGTAAAGCTGCGTGCCCTCGGGAAAAATTACGGCCGTAGTTTCTCCTTGCTTTCAGCCGTTCGCAGTACCAGCACAGCAAGTTGAATGTTATCGTCGTCTAAAAAACTACAGGACAAGTTGCTGCTTACTGCGTTTTTATCGACTGTCGTGCGTGATTTTAGAGGTGTAGCATTGCGCGGCCTGCAACGCCGTGGTCGCAGCACTCCAGAAATATCGTCAGCGAAAGGCCTCTGTGCGGTGGGACAGTGGGAGGTCGCCGGGCTCCGCCGGGACGCCACGCGATGAGGTTACGGCCGCAATTTCTCCGGGCGCAAAGCGGCCGAGGGTCCTTCGCCAGGATCCAGTTCTGCTCCGTAGCCTGTGCTCGCGGGAACTTCCGCAGAGTCCGTACGGTAGAAAAAATTGTAACGATGCTGCCATATTGTCGCCTACCAGTGGTCAATCAGAATTACACTGACGGAAAGATCTCCCCCTAAGATTTTTACCCTCCACGCTGCCCTCCAATACTAAACTGGTGATCCCTTGATGCCTCAGAACATGTCCTACCAACCGATCCCTTCTTCTGGTCAAGTTGTGCCGCAAACTTCTCTTCTCCCCAATCCTATTCAATACTTCCTCATTCATTATGTGATCTACCCATCTAATCTTCAGCATTCTTCTATAGCACCACATTTCGAAAGCTTTTATTCTCTTCTTATCCAAACAATTTATCGTCCATGTTTCACTTCCATACATGGCTACACTCCATACAAATACTTTCAGAAATGACTTCCTGACACTTAAATCTATACTCGATGTTAACAAACTTCTCTTCTTCAGAAACGCTTTCCTTGCCATTGCCAGTGGTCGGACATTTACCAAACTTTGTAGACATGTTCATCACAAAGGTTATCAGATGATAAAACTTCGATTCCATTTGGAACTGTCCGTTAACAGCATCAGTATGAGATGCGACACCCATAGACAAGAATACACTCCTGTGTTTTGTCGTGATACAGAAGCAAACATCGTCCGAATGTCATGTTGAGGGATTTCTTGTCATGTCTGAATGACATACTGTGTCCATTCGTGAAGGCAGCTGACTTTTATAAAATCTTCCAATCGGATCCCGAACGTGCTGACAAATCGAGGCAGCGAGCAGGCCACTCAAGGATCCGTACATTCTTCAAGGTGAATTTTATCCATAGTGGATACTGACGAACTCCGTGACTGTTCCTTTATAGGGTGTAGAAAAATATCCGCTACCAGTCGCAATAAAAAGGTTATTTATTTTTCACACGACCGGTTTCGGGCTTGCGCCCATCCTCAGGTGTTTATACATTCATTTACATGTTTATACTGTTGGAGACCACTGTATAAATACAAAAAAATTATTTGCTGGTGACTACACAGATACAAGTGGGACAATTGTTAGTGGTAAGGCAGCATTTGACGAAAATATATATGTACTTACATAAAGATGAAGCACCATTATTACAGTTATGCTGTGGTGATAGTTTTGCCACTTAGTTACACACTTATTGTCATTTTCACGTCCATGTTTCAGTTTTATCAAGTATAGCTTCATATTTCACTATTATGATGTGCACTCGTGAAATACACTATGTTTACATACATACATGGGGGCTGTGTTCAAAGAACTTAGATGTAAAGATGTTGCTCATACAGAAACTTGTAGGTTATGGTCAGAGAACTTAGCCACAGGAAGTGCAAGGGTGTTGCATATATAGAAATTTAAAAAGCTATTATAGACTGCGACGTTTTTTGATACACATTTTGAAATTTTTTTATTCACATTTTTGTCGGAGAACTCAGAGCTAGGAAGTGCAATGATGTTATATATATGAAATTACTCAAACCTATTACAAATTAAAAAATGACAGCTAGCCTATTACAAATTAAAAAATGACATCTAGAACTGTTTTGAGCCACACTGTTGTCATACAACTTAGATCTAGGAGGTACGATAATGTTACACACATGTAATTTTGAAAGCTGTTACACATTATATAATGACAGTTACAGCTTGTGTTTACAATATGACTATTACAAATTACGATAATAACACTTGGACTGTTGTATGACTGCTACATCGAATTTCCATAGCATATTACTTTGTTATTATATCAGGGGATAATTATTTTCTGTTTTTGAATATTTCATGAAATATCTGAAGATAGGATTTGTTTGCAAGCTCCACTTGTTCGTTGACAATAAGGTCTGGTGAGTTAGAGCTGTGGATATATTTCTAGCTCTTCAAGCAGATTCATTTTCTTTCCTTTGTTCACAGTGTGTAGTATTTGTAGGTTTTCTGTAATGGCTGTGCCTGAGTGACCATGGTATTTTAGGTGCATTGCAAAGGTGGATTTATCAAAATTATTTAGCCAGAAGGCATCCACCTGTGTAGTCACCAGCAAATAATTTTTTTGTATTTATACAGTGCTCTCCAACAGTATAGACATGTAAATGAATATATAAACACCTGAGGATGAGCACAAGCCCGAAACCGGTCGTGTGACAAATAAATAACCTTTTATTGTGACTGGTAGCGGATATTTTTCTACACCCTATTCTTCAAGATGTTTCTTCTGATGTGGACTATAGGGTCTTGCATTGTCGTGTTGAAATATGCTTTTTGGCGAACTGGTTATGAAGTGTATGTATGGAACAGTCTACCATTCCTGCCACATATTGACGAGCATTCAGCCATCCTTGAACAATTACCGAATCAGCTCTGTCGTCACACCCAGCGCTATGATTACAGGAGCAGGAGTAGCGCGCAGCCCGAGAATCGCTCCTCCCTGTGACCTCTCAACAGATCTATGGACGCGGTTGACCACCACCACAAACAAAAGTGAGACTCATCGCTGAACACCTCAAAATGCCACTCAGTGTCCCAGCTGACTCAGGCTGTAATACACTACTAGCCATCAAAATTGCTACACCAAGAAGAAATGCAGATGATACGCGGGTATTCATTGGCCAAATATATTATACTAGAACTGACATGTGATTACATTTTCACGCAATTTGGGTGCAGAGATCCTGAGAAATCAGTACCCAGAATAACCACCTCTGGCCGTAGTAACGGCCTTGATACGCCTGGGCATTGAGTCAAACAGAGCTTGGATGGCGTGTACAGGTACAGCTGCCCATGCAGCTTCAACACGATACCACAGCTCTTCAAGAGTACTGACTGGCTTATTGTGACGAGCCAGTTGCTCGGCCACCATTGACCAGACGTTTTCAGTTGGTGGGAGATCTGGAGAATGTGCTGGCCAGGGCAGCTGTCGAACATTTTCTGTATCCAGAAACGCCCGTACAGGACCTGCACCATGCGGTCGCGCATTATCGTGCTGAAATGTAGAGTTTCGCAGGGATCGAATGAAGGGTAGATCCACGGATCGTAACACATCTGAAATGTAACGTCCATTGTTCAAAGTGCCGTCAATAAGAACAAGAGGTGACCGAGAAGTGTAACCAATGGTACCCCATACCATCACGCCGGGTGATACGCCAGTATGGCGATGACGAATACACGCTTCCAATGTGCTTTCACCGCGATGTCGCCAAACACGGATGCGACCATCATGATGCTGTAAACAGAACCTGGATTCATCCGAAAAAATGACGTTTTGCCATTCGTGCACCCAGGTTCGTCGTTGAGTACACCATCACGGCAGCTCCGGTCTGTGATGCAGCGTCAAGGGTAACCGCAGCCATGGTATCCGAGCTGCTGCAAACGTCGTCGACCTGTTCGTGCAGATGGTTGTTGTCTTGCAAACTTCCCCATCTGTTGACTCAAGGATCGAGACGTGGCTGCACAATCCGTTATAGCCATGCGGATGAGATGCCTGTCATCTCGACTGCTAGTGATACGAGGCCGTTGGGATCCAGCACGGCGTTCCGTATTACCCTCCTGAACCCACGGATTCCGTATTATGCTAACAAAATGGTTCAAATGGCTCTGAGCACTATGGGACTTAACATCTGAGGTCATCAGTCCCCTAGAACTTAGAACTACTTAAACCTAACTAACCTAAGGACAGCACACACATCCATGCCCGAGGCAGGATTCGAACCTGCGACCGTAGCGGTCGCGCGGTTCCAGACTGAAGCGCCTTTAACCGCGTGGCCACACTGGCCGGCTTATGCTAACAGTCATTGGATCTCGACCAACGCGAGCAGCAATGTCGTGATACGATAAACCGCAATTGCGATAGGCTACAATCCGATCTTTATCAAAGTCGGAAACGTGATGGTACACATTTCTCCCCCTTACACGAGGCATCACAACAACGTTTCACCAGGCAACGCCGGTCAACTGCTGTTTGTGTGTGAGAAATCGGTTGGAAACTTTCCTCATGTCAGCACGTTGTAGGTGTCGCCACCGTCGCCAACCTTGTGTGAATGCTCTGAAAAGCTAATAATTTGCATATCACAGGATCTTCTTCCTATCGGTTAAATTTCGCGCCTGTAGCACGTCATCTTCGTGGTGTAGCAGTTTTAATGGCCTGTAGTGTATATCTAAGCCTCTCTTGTCGATGTTACGGCGTTACCGCTAAACAATGCGTCGCAACTCGAGATCCCAACGCTGGTACCAAGAGTCTGTTCTTGATTCATACTGACGTACTGCCTGCATGTAACCTCTGCCGCGATTTCACCTGTTGTCATCCATCTATTCGTCAGAACCAGCCGAACCATTCTGCAGCCTTCTCGTGGCGTAGTCCTTACTTGGCGACCCGTGCTCACTCTTATTGGCATACCGTTGTCCCGAGTCCGTCACCTACCGTTCTGCAGTTATTACACTACAACCAAACGTCCGTCGAATCTGTCTGTGCGGTGCTCCTACGTCCCTAAGGCTCAGACATAAGCTGCACGTGCAAGTCCTCTGCTCGTCCTGTGCTGCAATCACCAGAGAAGACCCATCAGCGTTAGAAAGCAGATACACCTTATAGCCGGCGAGTACTCAAACAATTCTTCATCCATAGCAAAGCTTTTTCTATGCTGAAAATAAATTCTCATAAGTGTGAAGTTTTAATCTACGTGTCCCACAGAAATGGAAATACTGGAGTATAAGTTTGATAGCTTTGAGCACAGAACTCACAAATTAAAAATGGCTCTGAGCACTATGGGACTTAACATCTGAGGTCATCAGTCCCCTAGAACTTAGAACTACTTAAACCTAACTAACCTAAGGATATCACACACGTCCATGCCCGAGGCAGGATTCGAACCTGCGACCGTAGCAGTCGTGCGGTTCCGGACCGAAGCGCCTAGAACCGCTCATCCACCGCGGCCGGCAACTCACAAATCACAAGAAGTGCAACGCCCATGTTAATATACGGAAACAGAACGACGATAGCGCCTCTAGTGGCCTGGCAGCCAACTCAGAATACTGCAAAATATAACTCGAAAGTCAATATTCCTGCTTTGCGATGTAGGAGTATTAGATCATAATTAGTTTCATCTATGCTTTATGGGTCGGCTTGGTAGTCGGGTACTAGAGTGTGAAACTGAAAACATTTTTGTTATATGGCAAAGTAATATACTCGACGAATCCAAGATTAACTTCTCGTAGCCGAGGTTAAATTTTGTAAATGACGTCGTGGCCACCTTTTGACTGTAAAATTATACACTTATGTATCACAGTATTGCAGTATCGTCTGGGTGGCCATTATCAAGTGGAAAAAATTGTACTGCAGCGCATGTCAAAATGTGAAAATCATCTGATATGACATAAAACGACACAGAAGGTGAACTCATAGCATTGTATTCCGTTTTTAATTTTTCCTTGTATTGGTAATACTGGACATGGTAAATCATTCCGTATTTGTTTTTGTTTCATATGAAACAGAAGCTGGTTTCGTCGCATAATATTCCGTGGACTGAGGTCTGTTTGTCACTGATCACGAATCCATATGTGAACTGCTTGATTTCAAAGCATTGTAAGTATACCACCGGTATTCTGCGTTATTTATCTCCGCATTTGTTTTTCGTACTTTCTCGCATTTAATGGAGATCTCGGCAATTTTCGCTGGAGAAGATTATTCTAGTACATTGATTTCTGCTGAAATTTATTGCTTGTTGTGCCTGTTAACAACGTCTGAACACATCTATGTAACTACCGTACTTTTAGCTTTTTTCAAGAACGCTGTAGTCAACAAGGCTACAAAGTATACTCATCGACTCCTACACCCATACTTTGTACACCACCATGAAATGCTCAGCACAGTTACATACTCGGACTCATTCCGTGACAAAGTGTAATAAAGTTGAATACTAATTTTGTCAAGGGCGCTAATATGTAATTTTCCGTAAAATGCGATACAGTAAAGACGGATGCAAACAATAATAAAGTCAAATAAAGATAATATATTTACAATACACTTACATAGAGCAGTTCACACAGGAATTCGTAAGCAGTAATAAATACGCGTACGTCGACAGGAACTCCAGCTTCTGCTTTATATGACACACAAACAGCTTCTATTTTATATGACACAAAAACAAATATAGAACTATTTATGCCCGCAGCTCGTGGTCGTGCGGTAGCGTTCTCGCTTCCCGCGCCCGGCTTCCCGGGTTCGATTCCCGGCGGGGTCAGGGATTTTCTCTGCCTCGTGATGGCTGGGTGTTGTGTGATGTCCTTAGGTTAGTTAGGTTTAATTAGTTCTAAGTTCTAGGGGACTGATGACCATAGATGTTAAGTCCCATAGTGCTCAGAGCCATTTGAACTATTTACTCCGCCCAGTATTACGGACGCGAGCAAACATCGAGCAGAATAAGAGCAACATATTCACAACGCCATTCAAAGTTCACGGTACACACACGAAGTTGTAATCTAGTACAGAATACAATGCTACGGAAACAGCTACAATTTTGAAAAAGAAAAAAATAATAGAATTACTTTTGAATGCATTACGGGAACAGCAGTGATCAATGTCTTGTAAATAATTACTATTAAAAACATTCTTGATCACTATTTATTTAACAAGGTGACCGGTTTCGACCACTACTGTGGTCATCTTCAGACCATTGAGTAGGAAGGGGTTCCTACTCAATGGTCTGAAGATGACCACAGTAGTGGTCGAAACCGGTCACCTTGTTAAATAAATAGTGATCAAGACTGTTTTTTAATAGTAAAAAAATAATAGCAAAGTTCGTACTAAAAAAATGGCTCTGAGCACTATGGGACTTAACATCTGTGGTCATCAGTCCCCTAGAACTTATAACTACTTGAACCTAACTAACCTAAGGACATCACACACATCCATGCCCGAGGCAGGATTCGAACCTGCGACCGTAGCGGTCACGCGGTTCCAAACTGAAGCGCTTAGAACCGCACGGCCACACCGGCCGGCAAAGTTCGTACTAGTTGACGGAAAGTCATATAGTAAAACGGAAGTGATTTCTAGCGTTCTTCATTGGTAGAGCTATAAGTCCTCTGCTGTTCCTTATCTATACAAAAGGTTTAGGATACAATATGAGCAGCCGTCTTAGGTTGTTTGCAGATGATTTTGTCATTTATCATCTAGTAAAGTTGTATCAAGATCAAAACAAATAACAAAACGATCTAGGAAAAGATATCTATATGATGCAATTGGCAATTGACCCTAAACAATGAAAAGTGTGAGGTCATCCAAATGAGTGCTAAAAGGCATCCGTTTAACTTCGGTTACACGATAAATGAACCAAATCTAAAAACCATAAATTGAACTAAATATCGAGGGATTAAAATTACAAACAGCTCAAACTGGAAAGAACACATAGAAAATGTTGATGCAACAGATCTAAAAACTAGACTGCCTACAGTAAGCTTGTCCGTCCTATTTTAGCGTACTGCTGCGCAGTGTGGGTTCCTTACCAGACAGGATTGAAGGAGCACATCGGAAAAATTCAAAGAGGAGCAGCACGTTTCGTATTATCAGGAAACAGGGGAGCGAGTGTCATAAACATGATACGGGCTTTGTGGTGGACATCATTAAAAAAAAAAGCCGTTTCCCGTTGCGGTGGAATCTTCTCACGAAATTTCAGTCACCAACTTTCAAAAAATGGCTCTGAGTATCATGTCGTTTTTGGAAACCCAGAATCTACTGTGTAGGAATCAACATGGATTCCGGAAACAGCGATCGTGTGAGACCCAACTCGCTTTATTTGTTCATGAGACCCAGAAAATATTAGATACAGGCTCCCAGGTAGATGCCATTTTCCTTGGCTTCCGGAAGGCGTTCGATACATTTCCGCACTCTCGCCTGATAAACAAAGTAAGAGCCTACGGAATATCAGACCAGCTGTGTGACTGGATTGAAGAGTTTTTAGCAAACAGAACACAGCATGTTGTTATCAATGGAGAGACGTCTACAGACGTTAAATTAACCTCTGGCGTGCCACAGGGGAGTGTTATGGGACCATTGCTTTTCACAATATGTATAAATGACCTAGTAGATAGTGTCGGAAGTTCCATGCGGCTTTTCGCGGATGATGCTGTAGTATACAGAGAAGTTGCAGCATTAGACAGGGAGTGGCAACTGACCCTTAACATAGACAAATGTAATGTATTGCGAATACATAGATGAAGGATCCTTTATTGTATGATTATATGATGGCGGAACAAACACTGGTAGCAGTTACTTTTGTAAAATATCTGGGAGTATGCGTGCGGAACGATTTGAAGTGGAATGATCATATAAAATTAATTGTTGGAAAGGCGGGTACCAGGTTGAGATTCATTGGGAGAGTCCTTAGAAAATGTAGTCCATCAACAAAGGAGGTGGCTTACAAAACACTCGTTCGATCTATACTTGAGTATTGCTCATCAGTGTGGGATCCGTACCAAATCGGGTTGACGGAGGAGATAGAGAAGATCCAAAGAAGAGCGGCTCGTTTCGTCACAGGGTTATTTGGTAACCGTGATAGCGTTACGGAGATGTTTAACAAACTCAAGTGGCAGACTCTGCAAGAGAGGCGCTCTGCATCGCGGTGTAGCTTGCTCGCCAGGTTTCGAGAGGGTGCGTTTCTGGATGAGGTATCGAATATATTGCTTCCCCCTACTTATACCTCCCGAGCAGATCACGAATATAAATTTAGAGAGATTATAGCGCGCACGGAGGCTTTCAGACAGTCGTTCTTCCCGCGAACCATACGCGACTGGAACAGGAAAGGGGGTAATGACAGTGGCACGTAAAGTGCCCTCCGCCACACACCGTTGGGTGGCTTGCGGAGTATAAATGTAGATGTAGATGTATAGGAGTTAACTACTTCTGAGGTCATCAGTTCCCTAGAACTTAGAACTACGTAAACCTAATTAACCTAAGGACGTCATGCACATCCATGCCCGAGGCAGGATTCGAACCTGCGACCGTAGCGGTCGCGCGGTTCCAGACTGTAGCGCCTAGAACCGTTCGGCCACACCGGCCGGCACCAACTTTCACCTCCGTATGCGATAATATTTTGTCGACGGCGACCTGCGTAGGGAGAAACGTTCATCATAATAAAATGAGGGAAATCAGAGCTCGCACGGAGAGATATAGGTTTTTTCAAAGAAAATTCCGCACTGGCTGTATTAATGATTTTTATTAAATCTGCGTCCGGTTTCGCACCACTTATAACTTAACCGACATTGTCTTCAATAGGAAAGAGAAACGGTTATTGGGTAAGGGTTTATCCTATAATACATCACACAAAATATCGCAGCTGCAACTGGACCGGTTGGTCTCCCATACTGTTTCTTCTTTGGATGGAAAACTGATAACGACGGCTCAGAGTAATGAAGTGGCTATAGGGGTAAACAAAATAGTAGAGAATTACTCTAACAGCTTAGGTCATCCTAGTCATAGTTCTCTTATAGGCTCTGAGAAGCATACTACAGTACGTAGTATCAATGAAAAGCTCCGAGGTAATGGTGCGATTATAGTGCAAGCGGATAAGTCTAAATTGATCGTAGTTATTTCGGAGGAACAGTACGTTGAGAAGGTCGAGCATTTTATTGACACCAACCACATCGACAAAAGTAGGTATGACCTAACTGATAAATAAGTAGCGAGTATTAAAAAGCTTACTAGCAATACAAGTATCTTTCTCAGGCTTTTAATAGGAGGTCAATTTTTCCGATGACTTCCTGGTGTAATAAAGCTCCATAAGGAAGGTTTGTCTATCTCACCCATCATTAACTCCAGGAATTGCCCAGGTGTTCAGCTTGAGAAACATTTGGCTGAATATTTGAATAGGAACTTCAAGCATCCCGTAAATTTCAGTATCTCAAATAGAGAGGAATTGATTAGCAAACTTTTAGCCTTGACAATCCCAGAGGGTACTTCCCTGGTTTCATTTGACGTAAAAAATATGTATGCAAGCATCCCAACTGATCAGCTCCACGAAGTAATTAGTGAAAATTTAAAGAAAAATAGCGGCAGACCATTAGAAGAGGTATTGCAGCTTCTCAAATTCATATTAGGTTTTAACTATTTTAAATTTGGGGATAGTACATGTTGTGGATTGGCAGGATAGCCAACCCCGTATTACTAGAGGAAGGCACGCGTTTTAGCTCACGCAGGCTGACGTGAGGTCTGGAACAGGACAAGTAAATTAGAATTTAGAAAAACGGTCCTAGCTGGTGGAATACTTAACTTTAATCCATAAATGGTGAACATCGCTCTTGACGGTACATGTTTTACAGCATCAATAGTAACTGGTAATGTCGCCTTGCTAGGTCGTAGCAAATGACGTAGCTGAAGGCTATGCTAACTATCGTCTCGGCAAATGAGAGCGTAATTTGTCAGTGAACCATCGTTAGCAAAGTCGGTTGTACCACTGGGGCGAGTGCTAGAAAGCCTCTCTAAACCTGCCGTGTGGCGGCGCTAGGTCTGCAATCACTGATAGTGGCGACACGCGTGTCCGACGTATACTAACGGACCGCGGCCGATTTAAAGGCTACCACCTAGCAAGTGTGGTGTCTGGCGGTGACACCACATGCAAAAACAGGCCTTGGCAATGGGATCTCCACTGTCTTATTGTCTTTCCAACATTTTTATGACGTTTTTTGAGCATAATATGATGGTCGACTTAAGCAGGTACTCTGAAAGGATTTTTTTGAGCTAAATATGTCGATGGTATAATTTTGCTGTATGAAGGTTCTTTCAAGGATTGTAACGCTTTCCTAGGTGAACTAAACAAAATACGAGGGCTATCCACAAAGTACATTTCTTTTTCGTTTGTGTCCTTTGGGGGCAGGGTTAGCGCGGCCATCTTGGTGCCATGGCATTCCGCCGCTCAGTCGGCATCCTGCCGTGCTAATGAGAGGTTCGTGCTGTACTCCGTTGAGTTACTGTGACAGTTTGAAATGTCAGCGTTAATTGAAAATGCCGCGAAGTGTGAAGTGCGTGCTGTAATAAGGTTTCTGACTGCAAAAAACTGTACACCGATAGAAATCTATCGGCAGCTTTGTGAAGTGTATGGGGACAACATAATCACTGAAGGTGGAGTGCGTCAATGGGTCATAAAATTTAAAAATGGCCGAACTAACGTTCATGACGAAGACCCACGTGGAAGAACCAGCATAGTGACTGCCGAACTTGTCGAAAAAGTTGATGCCGCGGTCTGTGAAAACCGTAATTTCACAATAAAGGAACTCTCTATGAGTTTTCCACAAATTTCACGAAGTTTGTTGCACAAAATCATTACCGAAAAGCTTGGTTACCACAAGTTTTGTGCAAGATGGATACCAAAAATCTTGACACAGATTCACAAAAATCAGCGAATGGCAGCAGCGTTAACGTCTTTGGACGCTTACGAGAAAGATGGCGACCCATTACTCGATCGCATCGTTACTGGTGACGAAACATGTGAATTGCGAGACAAAATTGCAGTCAGTGCAGTAGGGGCACACAAATCCCCCCAAAAACCCAATAAATGCATGCAGACAATGTCGGCAACAAAGGTGATGGCGACTGTCTTTCGGGACAGAAAAGGTGTGATTTTTGTGGATTTCCTAGAAAGAGGCACTACAATAACCTCTCAAAGGTATTGCCAAACTCTGCACAACCTCAGAAGAGCAATACAAAACAAGCGCAGGGGAAAGTTGGGCTCAAAGATCTTGCTGATCCACGACAACGCCCGGGCCCACACGGCAAATGCCACTCGGGAAGTTCTCGAATCTTTTAAGTGGGAGTTGTTTCCTCATCCGCCGTACAGTCCCGACCTGGCACTGAGCGACTTCCACTTATTCCCAGCAATGAAGAAGTGGTTGGCTATGCAGCGTTTTGATGACGACGCACAGCTTCGAGAAGAGGTAACCACGTGGTTGAAGGCGCAGGCGGCCGAATTTTACGACGAAGGAATTTCCGAGCTCGTCCATCGCTACGATAAGTGCCTTAATTTAAATGGCAACTATATAGAAAAGTAGTATTTAAGTGTGGCTTTCATCTGTATATAATAAAAAAAATTTCCAGTACTTTGTTTATTTATAATTCCAAAACGTAATGTACTTTGTGGATAGCCATCGTACACGAGCGGATCCAATTTACTATGGAACAAAGCATTAATGACACCCTTCCCTTCTTACACCTATTGGTCAAAATCAGTGGGAAATCGGTTAATTTTGATATTTTCAGAAAGCCCACCAATTCTGAAGTCGCGATACATAGATCGTCTAATCATCCTTTGCAATTCAAAAAGGCCACATTCAGGGCTTTACTACACAGGATGCATACGGTCCCATTATCTCAAGAAGCCAGGGATCGGGAATTTAAAGTAATACAGTTTATGGCCTTTTCGAATGGATACGACGTGGATTTTGTTGGAAAGATTTACAGGGGTGTAATACGGAAGATAAACAAGAAACATAACACTGCTTGCACCCCACTCACATCCAGAACATTCACTTCCCTACAGCCAGCAAATAGCCGATTCGCTATTGGGCGTAAATTCCACAGGATACCCTTTTATGGTAACATTTCAAGCAGAATCGGCAAATGTTTAAGTTCTAAGGGAATAAATCCGGCATTTTATATTCCTGAAAACAATGGGCAGAAGTTCAGGCACGAGGAGGCTGCAATATGGAATAACGTCAAGTCGTCGGGGGTATATAGTACCGACTGAGATGACTGTGATGCTGAGTACTACAGGCCAGACAGGAAGAAGTTTTGAGACCCGCTTTGAGGAGCATATCAGCGACCAAATAGGCCGTAGGTGCGCATCTGCTGGAAACGGGTCACCATGTCACCGGTATCCAGAACAACATGCGGGTGTTACACTTGGAAAGTAAGGGTCACACCCTTAATGTTTTGTAAGAGGTTGAAATCTTCACGAGTTCTGAAGAAACCCCTCGCTCCTCACTTAATGCCCAGACCGACCTGAGGCACAAGGGTCTTTTAGAAAATTTTGATTACTTAAACAGGTAGCCTTACCCCTATAACTTAAGTAAGAGTGATTTCAGGTGTGCCGCAGGGGAGTGTCATAAGACCGTTGCTATTCACACTATACATAAATGACCTGGTGGATGACATCGGAAGTTCACTGAGGCTTTTTGCAGATGATGCTGTGGTGTATCGAGAGGTTGTAACAATGTAAAATTGTACTGAAATGCAGGAGGATCTGCAGCGAATTGACGCATGGTGCAGGGAATGGCAATTGAATCTCAATGTAGACAAGTGTAATGTGCTGCGAATACACAGAAAGATAGATCCTTTATCATTTAGCTACAAAATAGCAGGTCAGCAACTGGAAGCAGTTAATTCCATAAATTATCTGGGAGTACGCATTAGGAGTGATTTAAAATGGAATGATCATATAACGTTGATCGTCGGTAAAGCAGATGCCAGACTGAGATTCATTGGAAGAATCCTAAGGAAATGCAATCCGAAAACAAAGGAAGCAGGTTACTGTACGCTTGTTCGCCCACTGCTTGAATACTGCTCAGCAGTGTGGGATCCGTACCAGATAGGGTTGATACAAGGCATAGAGAAGATCCAACGGAGAGCAGCGCGCTTCGTTACAGGATCATTTAGTAATCGCGAAAGCGTTACGGAGATGATAGATAAACTCCAGTGGAAGACTCTGCAGGAGAGACACCCAGTAGCTCGGTACGGGCTTTTGGCAAAGTTTCGAGAACATACCTTCACCGAAGAGTCAAGCAGAATATTGCTCCCTCCTACGTATATCTCGCGAAGAGACCATGAGGATAAAATCAGAGACATTAGAGCCCACACAGAGGCATACCGACAATCCTTCTTTCCACGAACAATACGAGACTGGAATAGAAGGGTGAACCGATAGAGGTACTGAAGGTACCCTCCGCCACACACCGTCAGGTGGCTTGCGGAGTATGGATGTAGATGTAGATGTACTTGTTAGTAGGTTCTGTCATATTTTTATGCGTACTCCGGACCTTACGTATTCAGAACCACCACATTTATTATTCTTATGGTTTTAACTAACTGCCCATTACTTGTATTGGCCACCTAGTACGGTATTAAACTTTTTTTAAAAAATATAGACATAAGGAATTGTTTATCAAATGTTCAACACCCCTCACTCTTCACACCCTGTACACGACATCCGGCCTCTGGCGATTCAAGCGCCACTGCGTGAGCGCTTTCCGGGTTTCGGCCAGTTAGGCAGGCCGTGTGCGCTGCCACGTGGTTCCTCTCAACTTGCACGGTATGTTCTGATTTGTTTACATGGCCCTAGTTCCGTTGTTTGTTCATGCTAAGATTGCCTACACTGCGCTTGTTC
The DNA here is from genome assembly GCF_023864275.1 of Schistocerca cancellata. NCBI lineage: Eukaryota > Metazoa > Arthropoda > Insecta > Orthoptera > Acrididae > Schistocerca > Schistocerca cancellata. Next base: position 808,656,324 of record NC_064630.1, read on the forward strand.
GTCCTCGGCTAGAGTACTGCTGTACTGTGTGGGACAATTGCCAGATGGGATTGACGGAGGACAGCGATAAAGTTCGAAGAGGGCAACTCGTTTTGTGTTATCCCTATATAAGGGGGAGAGTGGCACAGACTTGATACGTGGACAGCATATCATTAAAACATACAGGTTTTATTCGTTGTAGCAAGATCTTTCCACAAAATTTCCATCATCATCATCTTTCTACTTTGCCACGAAAATATTTTATCACCAACCAACATCGTAATAAAATAAGATAAATCACAGCTAGTACAGAAAGATTTAAGTGTTGGTTTTACCCGTACGCTGTTGGAGCGAGGAACGCTAGACAGTCTGAAGGTGGTTCGATGAACCCTCTGCCAGGCACTTAGGCGTGAATTGCAAACTAGAACACTGTGATCGTGCATTCTGAAAAACACTTCTGCAGGCAGTATTCTTGTCGCAGTCGATTACATTCATGATTGTTATTTGTTACCTGCAGTAAGCTCTGTCAGAGTCGTATAGTAGTCATAAAAAGTTTTTCAGGGCGTTGAAATGACTGAACTGAAAATGACACATCAGTCAGATTTGCTCGCATAGACGAATGTGACATTTATACTAGCCACGAGGCAACAGCTGTTTAGGCCGCCCAGAGTGGCCGTACGGTTCTAGGCGCTACAGTCTGGAGCTGAGCGACCGCTCCGGTCGCAGGTTCGAATCCTGCCTCGGGCATGGATGTGTGTGATGTCCTTAGGTTAGTTAGGTTTAATTAGTTCTAACTTCTAGGCGACTGATGACCTCAGAAGTTAAGTCGCATAGTGCTCAGAGCCATTTGAACAGCTGTTTAGAGTTTGCAGTATCACAACTTGACTAGAAATAATTTTGTAAGCGGTTGTAATTTTGTCGGTGGGTAAGTGCTAGACTTGCACTCGACCAAAACCAGTACCAGGTTCGGTACTTTTCGTACAGCAGATATTTGACATAGTACATGGTAGAATTACCGATAGTGTTGCTTGCATTGGAAGGAAAAGAAACAAACGAATCAGTAAGGAACTGAGAGCGGCCGATTTCTTTGTTTTTCTGTTTGGTTGTTCGTTTTGCACATAATTAGTTACATGTCATTTAGTCTTAGTCCATTGAGTATTTTATATCCTGAAGAGTATAAGTTTTTTTTTAAAGAAATGAAAATTAGCTGCTTGCGTAAGTTCTCCGCTTTTATGTAACCAAAACAATTACTTTTCATGCAAGTACAGCGTACATGCAGTAACATAAATATATATATATATATATATATATATATATATATATATATATATAATTATTGTCATTTCGTACTCAACAGAATGTTCTTCGCCATGATCAAAGCAAGAGTTACCTGTTATTATCGATAAATGCGAAAGTTGTTTATGAGTAACTGAAGTATGTTTAATATAAGCTCGACGAAATATTAAAGTGATGTTTCGTTTTGCGTTTTTTTTATTTTATCTTTTCTTTGAGGCAATTGTGTTCTAGTGCTGTATGATGAATCTTTCATTTTTAATTTTTTTTGTCTTGATTATATCATCTCTGTTTCACGTTACAAACCTACAATTTTCGAAGAAAACCTGAATCAAACACCGAAAATTTCAAGTTTGCTAGAAATACCGTGTATTTTTTTAAGTAACAGAAAGTAACTTCGTAGAACAAAAATATGTCGTAGGTTACACGGCCTTTTATATAAATGCACTTCGTTTCTAAACAGTTCACTGCTTCCGGTTTCTAGGGGAATGCAGGAAAACAATGATCGGATAAGTAAACAAAGCGATCGAGATGAGGTTAAACACGACAGGTATGCGACACATCTAATGTACGGATAATACGGGTACGATCTTAACTGACAGAGTCTAAAAATGGCTCTGAGCACTATGGGACTTAACATCTGTGGCCATCAGTCCCCTAGAACTTAGAACTACTTAAACCTAACTAACCTAAAGACATCACACACATCCATGCCCGAGGCAGGATTCGAACCTGCGACCGTAGCAGTCGCGCGGTTTCGGACTGAGCGCCTAGAACCGCTAGACCACCGCGGCCGGCGGACCAAGTCTAGTAAGAAAACTATCGAAGCCTTACTTACGATCTACTTGAGCCTACGTAGTTTCACAACAGTAATAACTGCTAATGACTCTCAGTTCCATAAATAGCGTTATCTGATAAAGTGGTCCTAACCTTAAGAGCTCGACAACTCTCGTACGAATCTCCATTGCATTCTTAACACATATTTTGAAAAGACATGTAGTGTTATAACAGTCAGTAACCCGTGCGTACGAGTACATGCTGTGGAACCGCGATACAGAGATCATGCCGACTTTCTGCAAAATTAGCTTTCACTGTTTTTGAAAGAAGATTGTTTGAGCAAACGACAGTGAATGGCCTTCCTGTATCCTCTGAAGGTTTCAGCCACAAGCAGTCATGTGAGTCAACAATATCATTCTCTGAACGATGTGTTTTACCGCGTCATTTACTTTCCTTCACGGATTTTATTCGATCGACATTGTGGAAAGGCGCATGAAAAGAAGCTATTTAGTAATACTTGTCGGGGAAAAAACTGCTCGTATTGCAAACATTATTGCCGAAACAAATTGGAAATAACAAGACCACACTTACTGTTGTGAGCAAAGGTTGAATCGCGCAATAAAGATGTCTGCAGGAATTATATTGAAAATTTTATTCAAGTTTTTGGAAGCAGTTTGCATCGTTAACCCATTTGTACGCTCTAGATCGTACGACTAAGTTTCTTGTTATATAAATTAATATACGGACAGCTGTAGCATTACGTATTCCAACTGGAACGACGAACTTAGGTACATCCTATTTTACATCCTCTGTTTACATAGACTGATCCTCTCAAAGATTTTGATATAGAATATAACGCTTTTTGTTAAGTAAGTTCTGCAAAATTTACAATATTCGTTAGCCAATAAATTAGCAACTTGCATGAAATATACGGTATTCTAATATTGTATACCGCATAATTTTTAAAAGTTGATACCTCTATCTCTCTCGTAGAGAGAGCCCTTTGTAGCTTTTAAACTGAAAACTGCTGTGTACGCACTCATTTACATGCGGTGCACATATTTGTTTTGAATTAGTTCTTTCTAACTTCAAGGTTTAGGTTACGACACTCCTGAACTAATGCCAATTTTTTCTTCGGCTTTCCTATCACCAGTTCTGGAACACACATCATGGCCACTTCTTCCAGTCTGTTTTCTTTCATTTGTTTGTGTTACTTGGGAGTGGCTCTGCATGGAGGTTTTGTATGGCATTAACGTTTCACATCCTACCCAACAACGAGCATCGGCACGTGTGCCTCAAAACCTGAAAAGTGTTGTCTGCGTTCCTATCTCAAGAACCGGAACGGCAACAGAGTATAAAAAATATGCCTGTCTTTAACTGTTTTATATTGTTCCATTTTTTTGAAAATATTTCGACAAATACTTCAATAACATATCCCGCGTTCATCCAGGTCTGCAGCCTTCTCAAATGAAACATAACGTCCTAATATTTTAAATAATTTACTTGCTTTGGATTTATTTAAAAATAATTATAGTTATAGGCTATACTCTCGCTCCAATCCTTTACGTCTAGGAGACCGTTGTGTTAAATTTCCATCTACACTCCTGGAAATTGAAATAAGAACACCGTGAATTCATTGTCCCAGGAAGGGGAAACTTTATTGACACATTCCTGGGGTCAGATACATCACATGATCACACTGACAGAACCACAGGCACATAGACACAGGCAACAGAGCATGCACAATGTCGGCACTAGTACAGTGTATATCCACCTTTCGCAGCAATGCAGGCTGCTATTCTCCCATGGAGACGATCGTAGAGATGCTGGATGTAGTCCTGTGGAACGGCTTGCCATGCCATTTCCACCTGGCGCCTCAGTTGGACCAGCGTTCGTGCTGGACGTGCAGACCGCGTGAGACGACGCTTCATCCAGTCCCAAACATGTTCAATGGGGGACAGATCCGGAGATCTTGCTTTCCAGGGTAGTTGACTTACACCTTCTAGAGCACGTTGGGTGGCACGGGATAAATGCGGACGTGCATTGTCCTGTTGGAACAGCAAGTTCCCTTGCCGGTCTACGAATGGTAGAACGATGGGTTCGATGACGGTTTGGATGTACCGTGCACTATTCAGTGTCCCCTCGACGATCACCAGTGGTGTACGGCCAGTGTAGGAGATCGCTCCCCACACCATGATGCCGGGTGTTGGCCCTGTGTGCCTCGGTCGTATGCAGTCCTGATTGTGGCGCTCACCTGCACGGCGCCAAACACGCATACGACCATCATTGGCACCAAGGCAGAAGCGACTCTCATCGCTGAAGACGACACGTCTCCATTCGTCCCTCCATTCACGCCTGTCGCGACACCACTGGAGGCGGGCTGCACGATGTTGGGGCGTGAGCGAAAGACGGCCTAACGGTGTGCGGGACCGTAGCCCAGCTTCATGGAGACGGTTGCGAATGGTCCTCGCCGATACCCCAGGAGCAACAGTGTCCCTAATTTGCTGGGAAGTGGCGGTGCGGTCCCCTACGGCACTGCGTAGGATCCTACGGTCTTGGCGTGCATCCGTGCGTCGCTGTGGTCCGGTCCCAGGTCGACGGGCACGTGCACCTTCCGCCGACCACTGGCGACAACATCGATGTACTGTGGAGACCTCACGCCCCACGTGTTGAGCAATTCGGCGGTTCGTCCACCCGGCCTCCCGCATGCCCACTATACGCCCTCGCTCAAAGTCCGTCAACTGCACATACGGTTCACGTCCACGCTGTCGCGGCATGCTACCAGTGTTAAAGACTGCGATGGAGCTCCGTATGCCACGGCAAACTGGCTGACACTGACGGCGGCGGTGCACAAATGCTGCGCAGCTAGCGCCATTCGACGGCCAACACCGCGGTTCCTGGTGTGTCCGCTGTGCCGTGCGTGTGATCATTGCTTGTACAGCCCTCTCGCAGTGTCCGGAGCAAGTATGGTGGGTCTGACACACCGGTGTCAATGTGTTCTTTTTTCCATTTCCAGGAGTGTATTTTTTAACAAAATAAAAAACTGAATAACGCCTAGTAATGGAGTCGTCTTTCTGCGACGTTGCAATTACTTTCCTGCTCGTATGTGTAAGAAACAAGTAGGAATGTTCCTTCAAGGCGAATGAACCCACATTCTCGTAAAGTATGGACAGTTTTCGGTCTTTGATATGACATTAGCTACTAAAATAAATTTAGGCACTGACATCTCTGGCTTAAAAGAGTGTGGACGTATTCTGGCGTCGCCCTGTGATGTTAGACAGAGCACACGGCAGCCACTACGCTATAAGACACCCGATCCATGTAGATGCTGATACCACTGTGTAAACACTCCGGAATGCAATACACCGGTGATTAAACAGTCGAGATAGCCATAAAATTTCAAGTGGCGAGTCATTCAAACCACGACAAGAACAGAAATCCTCAGTTTTAAATGCATTTACACTCCATAATTTTTTGTAATATATATTGAAATAATCGAATCTGTCGTTAGATAACGGCACATCTCCCTCAGTATTTGTGACTTCATTATTCAAAATTCGACTGTTTGCTAATTTACTGGCGTATATTTAACATCTGCAGAGAGGAACTGTAAGAGGCGGCCGCAGTGGCCGAGCGGTTCTAGGCGCTAGTCTGGAACCGGGCGACCGTTACTGTCGCAGGTTCGAATCCTGCCTCGGGCATGGACGTGTGTGATGTCCTTAGGTTAGTTAGGTTTAAGTAGTTCTAAGTTCTAGGGGACTGATGACCTTAGAAGTTAAGTCCCATAGTGCTCAGAGCCATTTGAACCATTTGAACTGTAAGAAATGAAATGGGAAGATTTATTAGTAACTGAGAATTTGTCTAAAAGAACGGAGATTTCAGTTTTCTTTTAGTAAGCAGTACTAGATGTGCGGATGTCATTATCGTTTCCCATCACGAAGTTCTCCAAAACTTTTACATATTAATTTTGTAATTCAGTTGTAGCTTTTGCATCAGCAAATAAACTGCAGCGTCTGACAGCCACAGGGCACACACAATCCAAGAAAGGTAAAGCATGTCTGTAATTTAAACAACAAAATATGAGTAACCTGTCACCAACCCTCCTAAAATCTGTACGTGAATATTTCAGAAACAATTTTTTTTAAAAAAAGATGCTGCGGATGTCACGACTCTGATGAAAACGCGTTTGGGCATAAAACAACACAGTACTTGGGTTCTTGAAAAAAGCTGGACCTTCAATTTCTTGTGTCGAACCTGCACTTTTTGAAATGTTGCTATCGTTACTTATTTCTCCTATAAAGTACTACCATTTTGCTTCCTTTTTTTTAACTGTATATTAAAACCGTCAATGGATACAAGTTTTGTCCTTAGTCACCCTCATCCCACCCCACTCTCTCCACGCTAAAATGAATCGTTTGGGCGCCCCCTGAGGACGTTTACACTTCATTTGGAACAGGAATTATTCAGTTTCGTCGTCATTGCAACGAACGTGGCGAGTAACGGCTTCGCTTCGATACATCCTGCATACAGAATGCTGCTGCCTGTCGCCAAATTACCGTTACGTAAGCCTCGCCTTCGCAACGCAAGTTCCGGTCGGCCGCGCCAAAGCAGTTTTCAGCACGCGAGAGAGGCGCCACGGGCTTTCCCTACCACTTTCCCCAGCGTGCCGTGCCTCTGCTCCCAAATGCTGCTTACTCGAAAGTGCTCTACGACGTCACGGCCACTTGTTGCCAGCGCAACCAATGGCGATGTGCCCCGTGACCGAGCAGCAGTGTGGCCAACGTCGACGCCGGCAGCCGCAGTCGACGTCACTGCGCATGCGCGGGCGACAGGTCATCGAGCCGTACGCCTGTGGGCCACCTCTCCACGTACGCAACTAATTTGTTCGTGCTTTCACCGCACGAGGATGACGCACGAACGACGACTTCTCGCCCCGCCACTGGGATTTCTCCTTGCCCGCCTCTGCTTGGGTCACACGAAAGTGCTGCGTCACAGCTGGGACAGTTACTACCTACCAGAAAATCGTTGTTTCCAAAAAACATCGATCATGCGAGACTATAATAATCCCCTCCAAACAACACAAATGCCACCAACAGACGTAACTAGGCGATACCGTATTTCTTGATTTTTCTAAAAAGCTTTTGATCAGCATCACATCGAAGTCTACTAAAGTCAATACTTTCGCGTGAAATATGAAAATGTACACTGAGGTGACAAAAGTCATAGGACAGCGATATGTACATGTACAAATGGGGGCAGTATCGAGTACACAAGGTATAAAAGGCCAATGCACTGGCGGATCTTTCATCTGTACTGTGGTAATTCGTGTGACATACCAGGGTAATCCCAAAAGTAAGGTCTCCTATTTTTTTATAAGTATGTAGACTTATTTATTTCTACAATGGTTTACATCAGTTTATAGCTTGAACATTTAGCTATTTTTTTACATAATCACCATTCCTGTCGATGCATTTTTGTAGACGCTGTGGCAGTTTTTGTATGCCCATGTCATACCAGCTCGCCGCCATGCTGTTCAGGTAATAATGAACCTCTTCTTTCAGCTCGTCGTCGGAGCTGAATCGCTTTCCGGCCAAATATTCTTTTAACCTAGGGAACAGGTGATAGTCACTGGGCGCCAAGTCAGGACTATAGGGTGGATGGGTGATTATGTTCCACTGAAACTGTTGCAGGAGAGCAACGGTTTGCCGAGCGATGTGTGGGCGAGCGTTGTCATGGAGAATGTGTACGCCCTTGCTCAATATTCCTCTTCTCCGGTTCTGAATTGAGTTTTTCAGAGTCTCACAGTACCTGTCAGCGTTAATTGTGGTCTCAGCGATTCAGCGTCGACGACGAGGTGAAAGAAGAGGTTCATAAATTTCTAAACAGCATGGGGGCGAGCTGGTATGACGTGGGCATACAAAAACTGCCACAGCGTCTACAAAAATGCATGAACAGAAATGGTGATCATGTCGAAAAATAGCTAAATGTTCAAGCCGTAAACTGATGTAAAACATTGTAGAAATGGTCTATGTACCAGGAGACCTTACTTTTGGGATTACCCATCGTAGTTTCCGGCGTGTTTGTGGCCACACGAGGAGAATTAAGACTTTGAAAGCGGAATGACAGTTGGAGCTAGACGAATAGGACATTTCATTTCTGTCCGCAGCTCGTGGTCGTGCGGTAGCGTTCTCGCTTACCACGCCCGGGTTCCCGGGTTCGATTCCCGGCGGGGTCAGGGATTTTCTCTGCCTCGTAATGACTGGGTGTTGTGTGGTGTCCTTAGGTTAGTTAGGTTTAAGTAGTTCTAAGTTCTAGGGGACTGATGACCATAGATGTTAAGTCCCATAGTGCTCAGAGCCATTTGAACCATTTTTGAACATTTATTTCGGAAATCCTTTAGAAATGCAATATTTCGACAGTCACAGTGTCAAGAGTGCGCCGAGAATACAAAATTTTCAGGCGTTACCTCTCACCACGGGAAACGCAGTGGCAGGCGGCCGAGAGCAGCGGCGTTTGCGTAGATTTGTCAGTGCTAGCAGACAAGCAACACAGAGCGAAATAACAACAGATATCAATGTGGGACGTACGACGAACGTATCCGTTAAGACAGTGTGGAGAAATGTGTCGTTAACGTGCTATTGCAGCAGACGAGCGACGCGAGTGCGTTTGCTAACAGCACGACGTCTTCCCCAGCGTCTCTCCAAGGCTCGTGACCACATCCGTTAGACGTTAGACAACCGCAAAAGCAGTAGCCTGACGATACGAGTCCCGATTTCAGTTGGTAAGACCTGATTACCGAGATCGTCAACAAGGTACTGAGCAAGCTGGTGGTGGTTCCACAATGGCATGGGCTGTGTTTACATGGAATGGGCTGAGTCATCTGGTCCAACTGAACCGATATTGACTGGAAATGGTTACGTTCGTGACCACATCCGTTAGACCTAAGACAACCGCAGAAGCAATAGCCCGATGATACGAGTCCCGATTTCAGTTGGTAAGACCTGATTACCGAGATCGTTAACAACGTACTGTGCAAGCTGGTGGTGGTTCCACAATGGCATGGGCTGTGTTTACATGGAATGGGCTGAGTCATCTGGTCCAACTGAACCGATATTGACTGGAAATGGTTACGTTCGTGACCACATCCGTTAGACCTAAGACAACCGCAAAAGCATTAGCCCGATGATACGAGTCCCGATTTCAGTTGGTAAGACCTGATTACCGAGATCGTCAACAACGTACTGTGCAAGCTGGTGGTGGTTCCACATTGGCATGGGCTGTGTTTACATGGAATGGGCTGAGTCATCTGGTCCAACTGAACCGATATTGACTGGAAATGGTTATGTTCGGCTACACGGGGACCATTTGCAGCCATTTATGGACTTCAGGTTACCCAGGAATGATGTCATGCCACCGGGTCACAGTTGTTCACGACTGCTTTGAAGAACATTCTGGACACTCCGAACGAATGATTTGGCCACCCAGATCGTCAGACACGAACCCCACCAGACATTTATGGGAGAGTTAGTCGACAGGTCAGGTCGTGCAGCCGGCCGCGGTGGCCGTGCGGTTCTGGCGCTGCAGTCCGGAACCGCGGGACTGCTACGGTCGCAGGTTCGAATCCTGCCTCGGGCATGGGTGTGTGTGGTGTCCTTAGGTTAGTTAGGTTTAAGTAGTTCTAAGTTCTAGGGGACTTATGACCTAAGATGTTGAGTCCCATAGTGCTCAGGGCCATTTGAACCATTTTTTGAACCAGGTCGTGCACAAAATCTTACACTGGTAACGCTTTCGCATTTATGGACAGTTAAAGAGTCAGCAAGGCTCAATATTTCTGCAGGAGTCTTCAAAAAAATGGTTCAAATGGCTCTGAGCACTATGGGACTTAACATCTGAGGTCATCAGTCCCCTAGAACTTAGAACTACTTAAACCTAACTAAGCTAAGAACATCACACACATCCATGCATGAGGCAGGATTCCAACCTGCGACCGTAGCGGTCCCGCAGTTCCAGACTAGCGCCTAGAACCGCTCGGCCACAGCGGCCGGCAGGAGTCTGCCAGCGACTTGTTGAGTCCATGCCGCGACTAGGCTGCTGCACTACGCCGTGCAAGAGGCGGCCCTACACATTAGGAGCTATCGAATGACTTTCGTCATCTCACTTTATATATTATGGCTGGATGGAAAGTTTCTTGACTGGCAGAATGCAACACATTATCTACTGTTGTATCATAACATCTGGCACACACCTGGTAAATTTAAGCCGGCCGCGGTGGCCGTGCGGTTCTGGCGCTGCAGTCCGGAACCGCGGGACTGCTACGGTCGCAGGTTCGAATCCTGCCTCGGGCATGGGATTTGTGTGATGTCCTTAGGTTAGTTAGGTTTAAGTAGTTCTAAGTTCTAGGGGACTTATGACCTAAGATGTCCCATAGTGCTCAGAGCCATTTGAACCATTTGGCAAATTTAATGGAACAACTGTTGTTCATGTTTCGCATAAATAACTTACCGGCTGATATAAGTTAGTATCTCAAACTTTCTTCGGATAATGCCGTTATGTGTCAAGCAGCATTATCTGAAAAAAGTCGTGCTAATAACGTAAATCTTAACCAGGCATTAGGGTGCTGCAGACTGGTAATAAGCTCATAATGTAGATAAAGGTAATGCATTGTACTGCATGAAGCTTAAAAATGTAATTGCTTTTCACTAGACCAATAGTGAATGCTAAGAATACTGTGTAGATGCGAAATGGAACGAGCTCATAAATTCAGTTCTCGATGAGGACGTCAGTTTATTAAAAGGATGCACTGAAACTGCAATTTCTCAACGAAAAGAATTTTCTTAGTAAGCACTTGTACCGCCCACGACAGAAGACTTGTTACAGCAGTGAGAGACATCTAAAAAACAACTCCGCGTGTATTGCGAAAAACTGCTTATATGACTGGACTGGGGAACAAACTGGAAATTTGTGATAAGGTCTTATGGGAGCAATCTGCTGAGGTCATCGGTCCCTAAGCTTACACACTGTTTAATCTAACTTACACTAACGACGACACACACACATGCCCGAGGGAGGACTCGAACCTCCGAGCGGACTGTGACAAGACGCCCTAGACCGCGCGGCTATACCGCAAGGAGCGACTGGGGGACAGGAATTACAAATATCCTTCAGTCCGCTAGCTACCGACCCTGCTGGCAAAGGGAAACAAAGTTCAGACTAATACGACCTCATACAGAGGCATATGCGCAATAGTTCATCTTGCGCTCTATCTGTGCTGTGTAAAAATGTAAGACGTCTTGATACGTAAAAACCACTGCGGATTAGGTCTTAGGTCTGCTCCGACTGGTCGACTGCTGCCTACAGAGCAGTACGAGGCGCGGTCTGTGGTCGTGGAATGTGTGTTCAGTATGTCGCCAGTCCCTCCAGTCATCATTACCACTACACGAATCCTGATGATGCCGCTGTTTGTTTATTCAAGCAGCTCCTCACCTGCCGTCACGAGGCTGAGTGGACACTGTTCCAGATCTCCCTGCCTCAGAGAAAATCTGAGGTCGTACCGGGAATCGAACTCGTGCAGCACCACCTAGAACGTATCGTGACGTCATGGCCAAGCGGTGATCGTAATATAAAGCAGCCAACCCAACAGGACTTTGTGGCTCGTAGAATCAGTGATTTTTGAGTTGATACTTGAATGCGGGTAGTTAACAGAGAAAACACACATGGTTGTTTATGTAGAAATGAGGCAAAACAATTAAGAACGCATAACTGCGATTAATTTCATACATAGCATTTACAACAAGTAAGCAAAGATGCAGACGTCTATGGAAAAAAAAAGTTATTTTCGTGTGTATAAACTGTCAGGAATAAATTGGGTATTTTTAAATGTAGTTTTCAGTAGTTGTTTAGGAAAACATTCACACATTTCTAAAGAATATTTTCATACAATGCGTAAGACTGAGGCATGTACGTCTCAATCGGTTGCATCCATACAGTTTTATGTTACCAGCACATATCAAGAACAAATGCAGGTGACTAGAAAGCTTTTTTAATCAAACTCGTTTTAAATACACCTCCACATCACAGCATACACTAAGTAATGAGACTGTACAGATCGATCGATAGATATAGAAGTTATACACTTTTCTTTCGCTATTTTCACTAGATCCTTCTGTGAAGAAATTACATTTACTTCATCTTCCAGTTCCTCAATATCTTTATATGAAGTTCTTTTTAAATACTCAGCTGGTTGCACTAATCTTGATGCTTTCCTGCAGTACTGCTGCCTCCATCGAGGTTTTTCTTCTGCTCCCTCTCTGGATGGTCATACAGCTGTAGGTAGGTAGGCTCGACATATCAGAGAAACGCCTGGCACGACATTTGTATCCAGCCATGATTTTGAAAGAGCAGCAGTTCCGATTTTTCCATCTGTAGCAAATGCCTCCCGGATAGTGCAGCTGGCTCTGAGATTTATGTGACACACCTGAAAAATGGACAGTAAAATGCGTTAATCGTAATATATTCAGGGCAAGTTATCCGAAAAACAATAATACAGTATACTACAATCTAAAACATGCATTACTAAATTACATTCAAAACAAGATTTACCCCAGAATAATTAGTATCTACTAGAGCCCGCCTTTGAATCGAATTGAGCTAGTTCTGTCTCGTTACATCGTCTTTAGGAAACGCGTGACCCTTTTTTTCCCTTTATTGGGTTTCGATTCCCCCTAAAGGGGGCGGGCTGGCAGCAGCTTATTACGCCGCTCTTCAGCCTACAGAGTTTGATTTAAAAAGATGAAGATAATAAAAAATAATAACAGTTGGCGATAAAATCGGTGACTTAAAGGTAAAAATGGCAGAAAATTCTGGAGCGTAAAACATAAAACACAGGGTCGATGAAGCTAAAAAAATACACAGGAAGCAGAAAAACAATAGACAGACTAAAAAAACACGGCGACAGTCTGGGGTCTGTTCGCAAGAGATATAAAAAGCACACCCAGCGACAGCATATTTCTGTTCGCAACACTGTGGAAGGACGCACAACACCGAACACTCACTTAAACACTGCGCTAAAAGTTGGCACAAATACGACACACCACACCCGAGTGTAGGTGGGGGGAAACTGGTCAGATGACGGGGAAAAAGGGTTGGGGGGGGGGAAGGAGAGGAAAAGTGAAGGGGGAGGGGGGGAAAGGAGCCCATGGAAGAGGAGGAGCCATAAGAGGGGTGGGGGGTGCTGAGCAGACGTGCCAGGGAGTGGGGAAGGCTGTGGAGGAGAGTACAAAAGGACTCGGGGGGGGGAGAAAGGAGATGATAGGCGGGGAGAAAACAGATGAAAGGGGGGGAGGAAGAGGGAGCGCAGGGAAAGGACGGAGGAAAGGAGGGGGGTGAGGATCAGAGTTGATAGGAAGGATAAATGGAGGGAGAGAGGGCATCATCCGGGAGGGGGAGCTGATGGAAGCCACCTTGGGAAAGGAGATGTAGGGTGTTGAGATGGAGGGTAGGGGGGACACAACGGTGAAGACGTGGCAGGGGGCGAGGATGGGAGAGGAGAGGAGCAACCAGGGGGTGAGGGGGTTCAAGACGGCGGGAGGTGTAGAGGATGCAGGTATGTTCGAGGAATAGGAGCAGATGGGGGAAAGGAATGAGATCATAGAGGATCCGCGTGGGGGACGGGAGGCATATACGGAAGGCGAGGCGGAGTGCATGACGCTCAAGGATCTGGAGGGACTTATAGAATTTGGGGGGGCAGATATCCAGGCAGGACTGGCATAACAGAGGATGGGACGGATTAAGGATTTGTAGGTGTGGAGGATGGTAGAGGGGTGCAACCCCCACGACCGGCCAGAGAGGAGTTTGAGGAGTCGGAGGCAGTTGTGGGCTTTGGATTCGATGGAGCGGAGATGAGGGATCCAGGTGAGGTGACGGTCAATGGTGAGGCCAAGGTAGGTGAGGGTGGGGGTGAGGCGGACAGGACATGCGCAGACAGTAAGGGAGAAATCCAGGAGCTGGAAGGAGCGAGTGGTACGACCTACGATGATTGGAAGGATTGAGTTTCAGGAGCCACTGGTTACACCATGCAGCAAAAAGGTCAAGGTGATTCTGGAGAAGGCGTTGGGACCGTTGGAGGGTAGAAGCGAGGGCGAGGAATGCGGTGTCATCAGCATATTGCAAGAGGTGTACTGGAGGGGGGGGGGGGGGGGTTGGGGCATATCCGCCATGTACAGGAGGTAGAGGAGAGGGGAGAGGACAGAGCCCTGGGGCACACCTGCAGAGGGGTAGAAGGTGTGGGAAGTGGCATCATGGATGGTAACATAGGAGGGGCGGTGGGAGAGGAAGGAGGCCACCAGACGGATGTAGTTGATAGGAAGGGCGTAGGTTTGGAGTTTAAACAGGAGACCGGGATGCCAGACACGGTCGTAGGCCTTTTCGACGTCAAGTGAGACAAAAATGGCGGAGCGACGGGAGTTAAGCTGGAGGGAGAGGAGATGAGTGAGGCGGAGGAGTTGGTCATCAGCAGAGAAGGAAGGTCGAAAGCCACATTGGGTGTTTGGGAGGAGGTGGTTTTGGTGGAGGTGGAGATGGATGTGACCCTTATTTCCTACTGCGTAATTTATATTATCTTTTGGTACGCAACACTTCATAACCATTATGAGCATGAAACTGCAAAAACGTATATTATGTTGCATTACTCACACAAACACAACTTAGAAACATTCAGTAAGATTCCTGTTTACTCAAATAACAATCTTGTAAAGATCACATAGCACAATGGGTTTTAACACGTTCTTGATGCAAAGCAAGACATCTGTTCAATATCGCCCTCTTCTCGCTGACGTCACAACTTCGAGTTTCCGCAGTTGTTCAGTCTTTTCGTCTACTAGGTGGTGTTGACTGCGAGTCCATCTGCACCGAAGTCATTCACGCTAATCATTTTTTTCGGTTATTTTTACTCGACTTACCGTTTTTTCGCCAGTAGTTCGAGATGTACCCGTGGTCTAGGGGTAGCGTCTTTGATTCAAAACGTCTTCGGTCCCGTGTTCGACCCCCGCCACTGCCTAAATTTTGATAATCAGCATTGGCGGCCGAAGATTTCCGGCATAAGAAGTCAGCCTCATTCTGCCAACGGCTTTTTCAAAGAGGGCGGAGGAGCGGATAGAGGTTCAGGGCACTCTCTTGTCCTAGGGGTGGGAAATTGCCCCTAAAGGCGGAAGAATCAGCAATGATCAACGACATGAGGATGCAGAAGGCAATGGAAACCACTGCATTAAAGTCACGTAACGTGTATCCACAGGACATGTGGCCTGTATTTGAAGAAGTGTCATGATGATCTGTCCATTGGCAAAAGATTCCGGAATAGTCCCCCATTCGGATCTCCGGGAGGGGACTGCCAAGGGGGAGGTTACCTTGATAAAAAGATTGAATAATCAACGAAAGGATAACGTTCTACGAGGGCGTGGAATGTCAGAAGCTTGAACGTGGTAGGGAAACTAGAAAATCTGAAAATGGAAATGCAAAGGCTCAATCTAGATATAGTAGGGGTCAGTGAAGTGAAGTGGAAGGAAGACAAGGATTTCTGGTCAGATGAGTATCGGGTAATGTCAACAGCAGCAGAAAATGGTATAACAGGTGTAGGATTCGTTATGAATAGGAAGAAATGGCTCTGAGCACTATGGGACTTAACATCTATGGTCATCAGTCCCCTAGAACTTAGAACTACTTAAACCTAACTAACCTAAGGACAGCACACAACACCCAGCCATCACGAGGCAGAGAAAATCCCTGACCCCGCCGGGAATCGAACCCGGGAACCCGGGCGTGGGAAGCGAGAACGCTACCGCACGACCACGAGATGCGGGCTTATGAATAGGAAGGTAGGTCAGAGGGTGTGTTACTGTGAACAGTTCTGTTCTAATCAGAATCAACAGCAGACCAACACCGACAACGATAGTTCAGGTATACATGCCGACGTCGCAAGCTGAAGATGAACAGATAGAGAAAGTGTATGAGGATATTGAAAGGATAATGCAGTATGTAAAGGGGGACGAAAATCTAATAGTCATGGGCGACTGGAATGCAGTTGTAGGGGAAGGAGTAGAAGAAAAGGTTACAGGAGAATATGGGCTTGGGACAAGGAATGAAAGAGGAGAAAGACTAATTGAGTTCTGTAACAAGTTTCAGCTAGTAATAGCGAATACCCTGTTCAAGAATCACAAGAGGAGGAGGTATACTTGGAAAAGGCCGCGAGATACGGGAGGATTTCAATTCGATTACATCATGGTCAGACAGAGATTCCGAAATCAGATACTGGATTGTAGGGCGTACCCAGGAGCAAATATAGACTCAGATCACAATATAGTAGTGATGAAGAGTAGGCTGATGTTCAAGACATTAGTCAGGAAGAATCAATACGCAAAGAAGTGGGATACGGAAGTACTAAGGAATGACGAGATACGTTTGAAGTTCTCTAACGCTATAGATACAGCAATAACGAATAGTGCAGTAGGCTGTACAGTTGAAGAGGAATGGACATCTCTAAAAAGGGCCATCACATAAGTTGGGAAGGAAAACATAGGTACAAAGAAGGTAGCTGCGAAGAAACCATGGGTAACAGAAGAAATACTTCAGTTGATTGATGAAAGGAGGAAGTATAAACATGTTCCGGGAAAATCAGGAATACAGAAATACAAGTCGCTGAGGAATGAAATACATAGGAAGTGCAGGGAAGCTAAGACGAAATTGCTGCCGGAAAAATGTGAAGACATCGAAAAAGATATTATTCTCAGAAGGACAGACTCAGCATACAAGAAAGTCAAAACAACCTTTGGTGACATTAAAAGCAACGGTGGTAACATTAAGAGTGCAACGGGAATTCCACTGTTAAATGCAGAGGAGAGAGCAGATAGGTGGAAAGAATACATTGAAAGCCTCTATGAGGGTGAAGATTTGTGTGATGTGATAGAAGAAGAAACAGGAGTCGATTTAGAAGGGACAGGTGATCCAGTATTAGAATCGGAAATTAAAAGAGCTTTGGAGGAGTTACGGTCAAATAAGGCAGAAGGGATAGATAACATTCCATCAGAATTTCTAAAATCATTGGGGGAAGTGGCAACAAAACGACTATTCACGTTGGTGCGTAGAATATATGAGTCTGGCGCTATACCATCTGACTTTCGGAAAAGCATCATCCACACAATTCCGAAGACGGCAAGAGCTGACAAGTGCGAGAATTATCGCACAATCAGCTTAACAGCTCATGCATCAAAGCTGCTTACAAGACTAATATACAGAAGAATGAAAAAGAAAATTGAGAATGAGCTAGGTGACGATCAGTTTGGCTTTAGGAAAAGTAAAGGGACGAGAGAGGCAATTCTGACGTTACGGCTAATAATGGAAGCAAGGCTAAGGAAAAATCAAGACACTTTCATAGGATTTGTCGACCTGGAAATAGCGTTCGACAATATAAAATGGTGCAAGCTGTTCGAGATTCTGAAAAAAGTAGGGGTAAGCTATAAGGAGAGACGGATCATATACAATATGTACAACAACCAAGAGGGAATAATAAGAGTGGACGATCAAGAACGAAGTGCTCGTATTAAGAAGGGTGTAAGACAAGGCTGTAGCCTTTCGCCCCTACTCTTCCATCTGTACATCGAGGAAGCAATGATGGAAATAAAAAAAGGGTTCAGGAGTGGAATTAAAATACAAGGTGAAAGGATATCAATGATACGATTCGCTGATGACATTGCTATCCTGAGTGAAAGTGAAGAAGAATTAAATGATCTGCTGAACGGAATGAACAGTCTAATGAGTACACAGTATGGTTTGAGAGTAAATCGGAGAAAGACGAAGATAATGAGAAGTAGTAGAAATGAGAACAGCGAGAAACTTAACATCAGGATTGACGGTCACGAAGTCAATGAAGTTAAGGAATTCTGCTACCTAGGCAGTAAAGTAACCAATGACGGACGGAGCAAGGAGACATCAAAAGCAGACTCGCTATGGCAAAAAAGGCATTTCTGGCCAAGAGAAGTCTACTAATATCAAATACCGGCCTTAATTTGAGGAAGAAATTTCTGAGGATGTACGTCTGGAGTATAGTATTGTATGGTAGTGAAACATGGACTTTCGGAAAACCGGAACAGAAGAGTATCGAAGCATTTGAGATGTGGTGCTATAGACGAAAATTAGGTGGACTGATAAGGTAAGGAAAGAGGAGGTTCTACGCGGAATCGGAGAGGAAAGGAATATGTGGAAAACACTGATAAGGAGAAGGGACAGGATGATGGGACATCTGCTAAGACATGAGGGAATGACTTCCATGGTACTAGAGGGAGATGCAGAGGGCAAAAACTGTAGAGGAAGACAGAGATTGGAATACGTCAAGCAAATAATTGAGGACGTAGGTTGCAAGTGCTACTCTGAGATGAAGAGGTTAGCACAGGAAAGGAATTCGTGGCGGGCCGCATCAAACCAGTCAGTAGACTGATGACAAAAAAAAAAAGTTCTGTGCAGATGTCGCATGGCATCTTTCAGTCTGTGTGAACTTCGCTGCGTGTCTTTACTTTTTTTTATTTTTATTTTTTCCCCCTCTCCAGAGGTTGGCCAGTCGTTTGCAGAAGCCGTCAAGAAATCATCAAACGTAATAAAATGAAAAGTGCCCTCTGCCACACACTTTGTAATGAGTCACAGAGTATAGGTGTACGAGCAGACAGCTTCGCAGAACCGAGCGAGGTGGCGCAGTGGTTAGACACTGGACTCGCATTCGGGAGGACGACGGTTCAATCGCCGCGTCCGCCCATCCTGATTTAGGTTTTCCGTGATTTCCCTAAATCGCTCCAGGCAAATGCCCGGATGGTTCCTTTCAAAGGGCACGGCGGACTTCCTTCCCCGTCCTTCCCTAATCCTATGAGACCGATGACCTCGCTGTCTGGTCTCCTTCCCCAAAACAACCAACCAACAGCTTCGCACAACAAACATTATCGGTTTTGATATTCTGTTAATAGAACTACAATTATTTCCGATTTCAGAATACTGTTTCAGAAGCAACGAAAAAAGCGTGCCAGATTAGCAGTACAAGAATGCTGAGTCTCCAAGAGTGGCGATGTTTTACATAAGCTCCAAATTTAGTGCGGACTTCGAGGCGAGATAGTTTTGTTACGGTATTGCTTGCACGTACGAAGGGATTTTGCATCGTACTTCTGAACAACAACAATATCGTATTTATCAGTCGACACCGAGCGAGCGACTTTCAATTAAAATGTCTCTCGAAACTTCCTGGCAGATTAAAACTGTGTGCCGAACCCAGACTCGAACTCGGATCCTTTGCCTTTCGCGGGCAAGTGTTCTACCATCTGAGCTACCCAAGCACAACTCACGCCCCGTCCTCACAGCTTTACTTCTGCCAGTAACTCGTCTCCTACTTTCCAAACTTTACAGAAGCTCTCCTGCACTTGCCCGCGAATGGCAAAGGTCCCGAGTTCGAGTCTCGGTCCGGCACACAGTTTTAATCTGCCAGGAAGTTTCATATCAGCGCACACTCCGTTACAGAGTGAAAATCTCATTTTGGAAAATGTCCCTCCTGTAAAGGAATATACATAATAGATTTACGAGTGCACTTTGCAGGCATATGACTGACGACTCATGGAAGTCTGGATCTGTCCATGAAGCGTGCTCGGATAGCCTAATGGTAAGGTGACCGCTCGCGACATGCAGGGAATCTGGGTTCGAGACCTGCACTGACACAAAGTTTCGTTGTCATTCCACTATACAGTTGATGGTAGTGCATATTCATAAGTGCGAATACAATTGATGCTTTTAAAAGTTTCCAAAATGAAACACTGTCTGGACATTTAGTAGAAAACCCAACGAGTTTATGGTCATATGTAAAGTACACCTGCGGCAAGAGACAATCGCTGACTACACTGCCCGATAGCAGTGATAATGTTGCCGATGACAGCGTCACTAAAGCTGAGTTACTGAACGCGGTTTTTCTAAACTCCTTCACCAAACAATTCGAATCAAGAACAGCTGCAACAGGTCGATATCCTCAATGTACCGTAGCAACGTAAATCACTTAATATAGGTAAGTCTTCTGATTCAGGCAGTATATCAGTTAGGCTCCTTCCGGAATATGTTGATATACAACTCCATACTTATCAATCATATGCAGACGTGCTCAACAAATCCGTACCTAAGGACTGAAAAGTAGTACAGGTCACTCAAGAAAGGAATAAGACTAATCCACTGAATTACAGACGCATATCATGGACGTCGGTATCCTTTTTTTCTGCTTTTTTTAACATATACTGTGTTCGAACATTATGAACTACCTCGGAGAAAACGATCTATTGATACATAGCACGGATTCAGAAACTACTTTTATTATAAAACACAACCACCTCTCTATTCAAGGGCAGAAATGAATACTATGGGCAGGGGTACTCAAATCGATCCAATATAACCAGATTTCCAGAACGCTTTTGTCATTGTTCCTAACAAGCACCTTCTGATGAAACTGCGTGTCTAAGGAGCATCGTGTCAGTTGTGTGACTGTATTCGTGATTTCCTGTCAGAGAATCCACGGTTCATAGTAACTGACGAAAAGTCGTAAACAGAAGTGATTTCTGGCGATCCCCAAGGAAATGTTACAGGCCCTTCGATAACCCTAATTTAGATAAACGATTTAGGAGACAACATCAATAGCCCTCGCAGATTGTTTGCAGATGATGCTGCCGTTTACCGCCTAGAAGTCACCAGAAGGTCTAAGCCAATTGCAAAATAATGTAGACAGGGTAGCTGCATGGTGTGAAAAGTGATAATTGATCTAAATAGTGAAAAGAGTGAGGTCATGCGTATGAGTACTAAAAGGAAGCCGTTAAATTTAGATTACACATTAAGTCACACAATCTAAAGGCTAAGAGGTCAACTAGATACCTAGTGGATATACTTACCAACAACTTCAATTCGAACGATCGCACAGAAAAATGTCGAGGGGAAGGCGAGCTAAAGATTGCGTTTTGTTGGCCGAACGTTTAAGAGATGCACAGTTCTACTAAAGAGACCGCTTACACAACTCTTGTCTGTCCTCTTCTGCAGTATTGTTGCACGGTAAGCGATCCTTAGCAGGTAGTATTGACGGAGGAGAGCGAAAGAGATCAAAGAAGGGCAGCTCGTTTTGTATTATTGCGAAATAGGAGAGAATGTACTAGAGACATTGACACGTGAGCAGGGGTGGCAATCGTTAAAACAAAGCGTTTTTCGTTACGGAGAGTAATTTCAATCATCGACTTTCTCCTTCGAATACGAAATTATTTTGCTGACGCTTACCGACGTAGGGAGAACCGATCGTCGTAATAAAATAATACAAATCAAAGCGCGCACGGAAAGATTTAAGTGTTCGTTCTACCCGTGCGCTGTTCGGGAATGGAACGGTGGAGAAATATTCTAAAGGTGGTTCGATTTATCCTCTGCCAGGCACTTAAGTGTGAACTGGAAAATTGTCACGTTAGACGTAGATGTACACTCCTGGAAATTGAAATAAGAACACCGCGAATTCATTGTCCCAGGAAGGGGAAACTTTATTGACACATTCCTGGGGTCAGATACATCACATGATCACACTGACAGAACCACAGGCACATAGACACAGGCAACAGAGCATGCACAATGTCGGCACTAGTACAGTGTATATCCAACTTTCGCAGCAATGCAGGCTGCTATTCTCCCATGGAGACGATCGTAGAGATGCTGGATGTAGTCCTGTGGAACGGCTTGCCATGCCATTTCCACCTGGCGCCTCAGTTGGACCAGCGTTCGTGCTGGACGTGCAGACCGCGTGAGACGACGCTTCATCCAGTCCCAAACATGCTCAATGGGGGACAGATCCGGAGATCTTGCTGGCCAGAGTAGTTGACTTACACCTTCTAGAGCACGTTGGGTGGCACGGGATACATGCGGACGTGCATTGTTCTGTTGGAACAGCAAGTTCCCTTGCCGGTCTAGGAATGGTAGAACGATGGGTTCGATGACGGTTTGGATGTACCGTGCACTATTCAGTGTCCCCTCGACGATCACCAGTGGTGTACGGCCAGTGTAGGAGATCGCTCCCCACACCATGATGCCGGGTGTTGGCCCTGTGTGCCTCGGTCGAGTGCAGTCCTGATTGTGGCGCTCACCTGCACGGCGCCAAACACGCATACGACCATCATTGGCACCAAGGCAGAAGCGACTCTCATCGCTGAAGACGACACGTCTCCATTCGTCCCTCCATTCACGCCTGTCGCGACACCACTGGAGGCGGGCTGCACGATGTTGGGGCGTGAGCGGAAGACGGCCTAACGGTGTGCGGGACCGTAGCCCAGCTTCATGGAGACGGTTGCGAATGGTCCTCGCCGATACCCCAGGAGCAACAGTGTCCCTAATTTGCTGGGAAGTGGCGGTGCGGTCCCCTACGGCACTGCGTAGGATCCTACGGTCTTGGCGTGCATCCGTGCGTCGCTGCGGTCCGGTCCCAGGTCGACGGGCACGTGCACCTTCCGCCGACCACTGGCGACAACATCGATGTACTGTGGAGACCTCACGCCCCACGTGTTGAGCAATTCGGCGGTACGTCCACCCGGCCTCCCGCATGCCCACTATACGCCCTCGCTCAAAGTCCGTCAACTGCACATACGGTTCACGTCCACGCTGTCGCGGCATGCTACCAGTGTTAAAGACTGCGATGGAGCTCCGTATGCCACGGCAAACTGGCTGACACTGACGGCGGCGGTGCACAAATGCTGCGCAGCTAGCGCCATTCGACGGCCAACACCGCGGTTCCTGGTGTGTCCGCTGTGCCGTGCGTGTGATCATTGCTTGTACAGCCCTCTCGCAGTGTCCGGAGCAAGTATGGTGGGTCTGACACACCGGTGTCAATGTGTTCTTTTTTCTCTTTCTTTCCATATCCATCTATAAATTGTATCCACTTTACTTTGAACATCATCAGTTACTTCTCTGTCCAGATATCAAAACTCGTCTACCACTTTTAGTGTCTTATTTCCTAATCACATCTCCTCGGCATCGCCTAATATAAGTCACTTTCACTCCATTACATTTATTTTATTTTTTCTGATGTTTAGCGTGTAAGACCGTTTCAAGACACTATCGATTCCGTTGGACTGATGTCTCTAGTCTTTCTGTCTCTGGTAGAATTACAATTAATCGCGTTAGTATTTTGCAGTCATAAGTTACTAAAATTGATGGTCGGTTATATACACACATGGCACACCTATGCAGTTCTTTACAGTATATTTTCGGTCGTTGGTTTCCACCTACATTTTGCACAACGCAAACAAACGCTCTTTGATGGTTAAACTCTGTGTAGATACTGTTCTAATCTAACAGTGTGTCTCTGGGGTACGGTCTCAGTTGTGCGACCAGGATTCATGATGTTCTGTCAGAAAGGTCACAGTTCATAGTAACTGAAGGGAAGTCGTCGGGTAAAACAGAAGCGATATCTGGCGTTCCCCGAGGAAGTGTTACAGGCGCCTCCCCTATTCCTACTATGTACTATAAAAGATTTGTAAGACAATTTGAGCAGTCCTCTTAGACTGCAGATGATCTACGCTTAGAGCAAAACACCAAAAGCACATCAATATTACCTTCAGTAAACTGTGTAAGCCATCTCAGTGCTGGTTATTATATAGTCTGCCCTCTGGTTTTCTCGGTATTCGTCACAGGTTAGTCAGCATAAATTGTTACAAACCAGACATTTACTGCTATTATTGCAAACGAGAATACTGAATTGGCTCGCAACATCAGGACTACTAACTTTGTTTAACTTCGGAGTGTTAAACTCGCGATCCTAAATGTCTTTCTCTGTTACGTAGACGTATTTGAGCAAACACCCGAGAGCTTGAAAATAGCTCATCTGCCTGAATTTAGGAAAAGTAATGAGAAATAAAACTCATTTAGCTATTAGCGGGTTTTCACTTGGGAGATCAGTAAATCTGGTTGAGAACATTTTTTTAGGCCTCAAGTTATAAACTGAACATTCAACTAACACACTTTTCATATATTCAAGATCAGTTTTTTTGTTTATTCCTTTCTTTTAACTGTTCATACAGAGTAAAAGATTTGTTAATTGCCTTCAGCTCACATATTTTTTTGGGATTTTAATTACAACGGCTCGACGATATTTTCTTTCAAGCAAAATGAAAAGATCTTTTTCAGATCTCGCTTACTAGTGTGGTATAGCGTTCTGTCCGCGGCAGTTAAAATAAACTTCCTTTTCACTTCACATACTGCCTTTGCGTCGACGACTGGCTACAAAAAATAATGTAACAACATTTTATTCGAAGGCACCACTTCATTCCTGCCAAACAGAAATTACATCTGATCCGTTACATATGCGATCTGGATGCTCTGCTCTCATCCCAAAGTCCACAACTCGTCTTTAAAAATCAAATAACTCTGACGTTATTCTCTGAAGTTATGGAAGAAAATAAGCTCTGTTGCTCGTTATACTTCACCGTAATACCAGTAAAATTGTGCTTTTTTTTCTGAACATCCGTCTGTTCTGGACTAATAATAAAAGGTAACTCTTAGTTTAATTAAAGAAGCAAAGGAACGTCGCTTTTCTCACTTTGCAATAACGCCAGACGTTGCCGTATATGCATAGACGATTATCTTTTGTTGGCCACCTTTATTATATTTTCAGAGCAAGGCAGATTACACTCTGACTCACAACCTGGAGTAATTGCAACGGCTCCACCCCCTTCCCCCGTCGCCCCCTCCCACCACCCTCAGGTGCCACAGCCACCCCCTTCATGGTAAAGCTCTGTTTAGAGGGATGCAGAGCTTTATTCATTGCTGTGGGTTGATCCGGACACATCTCTGACACATCTCTGTCGCATCGTCGCTTATGCAACACCAAACACTTACATATTTATACGAACAGTGTACATTACTTAAGCTTTACGCCTGCCAGTTGGTTACGACTGACGTGAACTAAATACCCTAGAGAAACTTCAAATGAAATTGTGTCTTTACATGTTCCCAGCCAAAGGTTGGGGGTACTTTTCCTCAGAATGGCAACTGTGATTCCTTTTCTTCATGGAGGGGTCCTTCCACGACGCCTCACTGGCGAGGGGTATGAACACTTCCCCGAAATTCTCAACCATCCCTGCTTGTACAAGCGTAAGTATTTGATGCCGCGAAGTATTATGTGGCAGCGGCATCTGACAGTACTCCATACCATGTGGTGAATTTTTGATGTGCAGAAGTAACTTTTAACGTTTAAAGGCCGATTATGTTTCTCTTTTTAAATGCAATAATGTACGTTTTCTCTGGTACTTTGTGGAAGAGGACATGAAACACAACATGTGTCCAACTTGATCAAATAGTAACAAAATAGCAGAGTAACAAAGTACTTTCAGGAGCACAGGTGCCCTAGCCGGCCGGAGTGGCCGAGTGGTTCTAGGCACTACATCTGGTACCGCGCCACCGCTACGGTCGCAGGTTCGAATCCTGTCTCGGGCATGGATGTGTGTGATGTCCTTAGGTTAGTTAGGTTTAAGTAGTTCTAAGTTCTAGGGGACTGATGACCTTAGAAGTTAAGTCCCATAGTGCTCAGAGCCATTCGAGCCATTTGAACAGGTGCCCTAATGTACCAAATGTAAGCAAACATGTATCGCAGGAATTCTTCATGTGTGTTTTCAATATGCCTGTCAAATCAAGTGCTCAAATTGTTGGCCTTGATTACTGGTACATGTAAGCATGGGCGTAAGACATGGTTAGCTGGGAAATTTCTTAATTGGGAAGGCTTTTCTTTCCTTCCACTGAAGTTGCCCAGATGTTTGCGTATCACCTTCAGAGACACTAGAGTGGTAGTAAGGGAACATCTTGAGATGACAATCAAACGAGGAGTACAAGAATTGTGCCCCAGTGGTCTTTATATGGTTGTGTATTCTGGTATGTGGTGAAGGAGACACTTCTGTAAATGACAGAGCGCAATGGTCGCTAGCGACATTGTTCTTTCCTGTGATCACAGGATTGTACAGCTCAGGTAGAGCAAACAAGTAATGCATCTCTTTCGATGATTCAGCATTGGTGTGTACAAAGAGAACTGGCGACTTTCTACATGTTGCTGAAGGGTAAGTTGTCAGAAATGGTAAACAGATACATCATTAGGGTAGAAAAAACAATGTCTACTTTTTCAAGGTCTTTAGGAAAGTCTCTCAGTTCATCCATAAAATATCCGCTACTGTAACAAACAATTTTAGGTCAGTATTGAATCTCGACAACTCTGCGTGACGCCATACACAGCTACGGTTGTAACCTCCCCACAAAAAATATTTATGATTGAACCATGAACCAAGTGTAACCTCCCACGAAAATATTAATGAAATGATGAACCATGTGTAAATTCCCCACAATAATATTAAAAATGAACCAAGTGTAAACTCCCCACAAAAATAATAATTAAATGAAACCTCTGAACAAAATTGGTCCCCATTCATAATCTCTGTGCAGAAACGCATTCACATTTAATGTACCCACAAAATTCCTTTCTCATTTAATGTTAAGTTCGAAACAGAAAAATTCCTAAACACCAAAATAAAAAAGGAAAATTCACTAACCTGGTAAATTTTATGACGACAGCAGCGCTGCGCCACGGCCCTGTACACTGAATAAAAAAACAAAAATTGTTACCTCAATAAAAACTGCGAATATATCTGCTCTTACCTCAAAATTTTTCGGCACAGCTTCGTGCAATGCTGGCCTATGCTTTGTGATTCGTGAAAGGAATAATTATGCATTGGATAAAATCTTTAAATTGAAATGAATGCTTTTTTTTAAAAAAAATTACTTTATATTATAAAAATTATTATTGGGGCATTTTTTAAAAGAAATTGATGACAGTTAACATACATTACTAGATATGCGCAAGGCTGCTTCTTTACCTTCTACAACAATACTCATCCTCCAGAGTCCCGACCAGAGCAGACTGCACACAAGCACAGACACGCGCCGACTACTACCGACTACTACCGACTACTGTCGACTCACGCAGACTACTGTCGACTCACGCAGACTAATGCCGACTAGCGACAAGCAACAACTAACTACATACTGCTCTCTGGTCAGAGACTCTCCTAAGTCTTGCCTGTTGCAGGCAGCGCATACACCGCATACCTCTTACACGGTGCAGGTGTGTGGGCGTTCAAACTTCAGCAAGGGGAACGCAACGCGACATCCTTACATCTCTGGTGCCTGGCGGACGTCATCAATAGATGAGCTCATAGTGATACTTGGAATGTATCCGATCGATCAACATATGGGCAGAAGGGGTGTCGAATATTGGCTCAGAAAAGAGAAATATGAAAAAGTAATGGAAGTTAATAACTGTGCTAAGGGCAACGGTAATGGATGTGGAACACTAACGATGCAAGAAGAAGAGCGTACAGTTTTCTACACAACGGCCGGCTGGAGTGGCCGAGCGGTTCTAGGCGCTACAGTCAGGACCCGCGCGACCGCTACGGTCGCCGGTTCGAATCCTGCCTCGGGCATGGATGTGTGTGACGTCCTTAGGTTAGTTAGGTTTAAGTAGTTCTAAGTTCTAGGGGACTGATGACCACAGAAGTTAAGTCCCATAGTGCTCAGAGGCATTTGAACCATTTTTCTACACAACACTAGTGAACGCGCAATAACGAGCCATCCAGTTCTTTCGCATGGGGCGATCCACATGCTGACGGACACAGGCCTTATCCTCATTATCTCTATAACATTATCACAAGAAGGAACGACAGATGCCTCTGTGGAGAAACTGGAAAACCAGGAAATGTAGTGGTAGAGTGGCTCGAACAAAGGCTCACAGAGACAGAAAGTTTAAGAGGTCTTAGTTTGTATGATATTAAACACGACAGGGAAGTGTGTGCTGTTCTCAACAAAGCATCAGACATTCATTCCAGGAGGTAAAGGAGACCTACACAAAAATCTCAGTCTTGGGAGATGAACGTAAAGCTCAATACTGTCCAGCTGCACTGCATCACTGCAGACCCAGCATCAGAGGAGACAGCGTAAAGATGGCGTGGAGCGCATGACGTTCCCAGGATATCACGATTGCTCAGTTGCTGGTGAGACGAATGGTTCTAGCTCAGTGCGCACACCAACGGAGGAAGAGAAGGCGTCACGTCAACAGGAGAGGACCTCATTCATACCCAGTGAATGACACCCTACTTGTGAAAAGCATGAAGACCAGTGAGAACATCTGCCAGAATGGAGAAGGGCACGTTTTACGAATCCCACGCAGTGTGTCGGGGCTGCAGCAACACACTAGATACGGAATTATGGATTGCGACAGGTAAACTGCTCTTCATCAAGTGTGAGTAAAACAATAATCAAATTATGAACAATTTCTGCTTATGCTTAGCAGTCTGAGCCGTGCGCGACTCGCGGTCATGCCGTTTACTGCTCGTCATCTTGTTCTGGTGGTTCTGTCGCCTCGTTTTCTGTTATTCGATTTACTGGCGTCACTAAGTTGCTGGTTTGCTTGCCCTTGAGGGGCAGCAGCAGCGCTTATCGATAAGTGCACTGTCGTACTATCTCTACCGATAGTATTTCCGGGTTGTCTGGTGACTGAAAGTTCAGTCGGGACGCAGCAGCAGTGATGTCGGGGACGAAGCGCCAGTGAGGTGCGGACAACCAGTGCTCGCCGACCGCTGGCGATACACATGAACTGTCCGACGGAAGGAGACTGGAGAGGGATGACTGTTGGTTGGTCGTCTCATCGAACGACGTGTATTTGGTCCTTTGACAGTTTCTGGGCCTCGTCACTTGGTCATCTTGCCGGACTTGGGTCGGTTCCTTCCTTGTGCAGAGATGTCATGGCCAATGGGCAAGAGTTACCTCTCCATGGTTGGGTCCGAGCCAATGAGCCAGGGTCGCCGTGTCTCCGAATTCCGAACGGACATCGAGTTGAGTCGGGTTGGAGCTGCAGTCAGCTTCGGACAACTAAGACTCGCTCGACCGTTGCCCACACACGTGACTTCAGTGGGAACCACCTGGCTTGGTCGTTCGGTCTGTCGTCTCATCGGACGACATGTATTTGGACGCCGACCGCTTGTGGAAACTCTATGCGTGTCGAATTAATGCGTCCTTATTGTTCCACAGTCGTTTAATGAACAAAGTAAGAGCATATGGACTATCAGACCAATTGTGTGATTGGATTGAGGAGTTCCTAGATAACAGGACGCAGCATGTCATTCTCAATGGAGAGAAGTCTTCCGAAGTAAGAGTGATTTCAGGTGTGCCGCAGGGGAGTGTCGTACGACCGTTGCTATTCACAATATACATAAATGACCTGGTGGATGACATCGGAAGTTCACTGAGGCTTTTGCAGATCATGCTGTGGTGTATCGAGAGGTAGTAACAATGGAAAATTGTACTGAAATGCAGCAGGATCTGCAGCGAATTGACGCATGCTGCAGGGAATGGCAATTGAATCTCAATGTAGACAAGTGTAATGTGCTGCGAATACACAGAAAGATAGATCCTTTATCATTTAGCTACAAAATAGCAGGTCAGCAACTGGAAGCAGTTAATGCCATAAATTATCTGGGAGTACGCATTAGGAGTGATTTAAAATGGAATGATCATATAATGTTGATCGTCGGTAAAGCAGATGCCAGACTGAGATTCATTGGAAGAATCCTAAGGAAATGCAATCCGAAAACAAAGGAAGTAGGTTACAGTACGCTTGTTCGCCCACTGCTTGAATACTGCTCAGCAGTGTGGGATCCGTACCAGATAGGGTTGATAGAAGATATAGAGAAGATCCAACGGAGAGCAGCGCGCTTCGTTACAGGATCATTTAGTAATCGCGAAAGCGTTACGGAGATGATAGATAAACTCCAGTGGAAGACTCTGCAGGATAGACCCTCAGTAGCTCGGTAGGGGTTTTTG
The DNA here is from genome assembly GCF_023864275.1 of Schistocerca cancellata. Lineage (NCBI taxonomy): Eukaryota > Metazoa > Arthropoda > Insecta > Orthoptera > Acrididae > Schistocerca > Schistocerca cancellata. The sequence goes on from NC_064630.1 coordinate 808,686,312, forward strand.
TCAAAGTTTCGAGAACATACCTTCACCGAAGAGTCAAGCAGTATATTGCTCCCTCCTACGTATATCTCGCGAAGAGACCATGAGGATAAAATCAGAGAGATTAGAGCCCACACAGAGGCATACCGACAATCCTTCTTTCCACGAACAATACGAGACTGGAATAGAAGGGAGAAACGATAGAGGTACTCAAGGTACCCTCCGCCACACACTGTCAGGTGGCTTGCGGAGTATGGATGTAGATGTAGATTGCTTTCACGGTTGTTCGAGTTCTTGTGTAAGTGTGTTTACGTGGAACCGTGTGCAGTTTCTGTAATTTCCACTGAGCAGACGAATGCTGTCTGCGTCCTGGATTAGTCAGTCGGTCAGTTGAAATAGAGCAGCGAGTGTGTCGTGTGGAAGGGAATTGATTAGGCTGTTGGTTGGTTCTTCAGCCGTCCCAAGGTCGTGTTGCCACCCGACTGTTCAGTGTTACGCTTGGCTGGCTGTCTCACCTAAACTGTCCTTAGAGTTTCCTCCCCAGGCTGACCCTTGGAACACTTCTGAGCACCACTGTTAGTTGTTTCTGATTGTCATTTTATTTGGTCGCAGGTACTGTGCCAGGCCTTCAGCCGCGTATTAATGTTGTTTGTTTTATGTTTAGTATATGGCTTTCAGCCGAACCTCATGTCAACTATTTTAAGATCAGGCCTTCAGCCGTGATCCGTTAAAAAATTCTTGTTGCTCTGCATTGTTTCAGAATCTGTGGCTTTAATATGTAAATCCTTTTCTGTAACGTTTCTCTTTAATTATCTCGAACTCTTGAAACGGCCTTCAGCCGTGTTCTGTAAATGTTTATCTTTAGGTTGTTTTTAATTATTCTTGAGTAGTTGTTTGCTGCTTCAGCCGACAAGGTACTTCAAGTTTTCTTAAGATGTTTTTCTGTTGTACTGTGTAAAAGCTTATCTTTAAAATCTCTCTTTTATTATGTAAAGAAAATTTTTTTTAATTGGGCTTTCAGCCGTAGAATTAACTTGAATTTTCCTCAATTTGGCCTTCAGCCGGAATTTGTAAATGCTTGGCTTTTAAATAATTTCCTTATCTGATCTGAAATATTATTTCGGCCTTTAGCCGAGAAGATATTTTAATTTTACTTAAGTAAGGCCTTCAGGCTTTACTCTAAATGCTGATGTTTTAAAAGCAATCATTCAAACTTATTCCGGATGAAGTTACTTGGTCCCTCAGCCATAAATTGATTGTTGTTGTTTTAAAGAGAAAACTGTGCATTGGTTTGAGGAATAAAGTTGTATGTGTTCTTGTATAACTAACAGTAATTAACCTTGGGCCCTTTATACAACCTGATGCGCTCTGTTCTGCAATAACCAGATTTCACAGTCTAACATACTTACCCTTCTTTTTCCTTTGTATCTAAAATCTGATTTTACTTAGACAGTCCCTTGCTTTTCTCAGTGTCATTGTTTTATGTCGCCTCGCTGTCTCTGTAGAGCTGTACCATGGGAGCAAGGATAGGATGTTGTTCAGTGGCCGGTATCCTCTTACTATAACACAAACTGCACGCAGTTATTAACTGGGTTCTTGTTAGCAAAGAGCTACTTAACTTAAGCTGAATATTATGGCGGGACACCTGCGTCCCATCACGCTTGGCGTCTTCCCTGACGACGGCAGCGTGTTCCAACGAGTTAAGTATCCGTACCACACGGCAAATCGGTAGATGTGATGTACATATACAGACAAGCAAATGCTGACAGTTTCAGAAAAACTGGTTCATTTATTCAAGAAAAAGAGCTCCACAAACTAACCGAGTCAACAACTCGTCGGTCCACGTCCGGGCTTTACGCAAGCTGTTCTTCGGTTCGCCATTGACAGAGCAGTTGGATACCCCCCTGAGGCATAACGTGCCAAATTATGTCCAATTGGCGCGTTAGACCGTCAATAGGACAACCTGCTTAGGAAGCCCTGCCCCTAATACTATAAATGTTATGAATTGGGGAGATATCCGGCAACTTTGCTGACCAAGATATGATTTGGCAAGCACGAAGGGAAGCAGTGGAAACACTGTCCATGTGAAAGTGCGCATCATCTTGCTGCAGTGTAAGTTCAGGATGGCCTGCCAAGAAGGGCAACAAAACGGGGCATAGAATATCATGGAGGAACGGCTCTGCAGTAAAGGTACCGTGGATGGCAACCAAAGGGGTCCTGCTATGAAAAGGAATGACACCCCAGAACACCACGAGTGGCTGTCGTGCCCTACTGTGGGCGATGGTCAGATTGGTATCCCACCGCTATCCGTCCTCGCTGGTCATCGAGGCTCAGTTCTAAGCGGTACTCATCACTGAAGAGAAATCTTCCCCAGTAAATGAAATTCCAGGCCGAAGCCGTGTGGCAGGCGCCCCAGACGGCGGTGGCGTATCAGCCTGACTGTCACCCACTGTACGGCCCGACAGTCAAGAGTCACGGTCTGGGGTGCCATTCCTTTCATAGCAGGACCGTGCTGATTGTCACCCGCGGCACCCTTCCTGCACACAAGTAGGTCCAGACCTTCCACGCCGCCTTTTGTTGCCCTTCATGGCAAGCAGTCCTGAGTGTACGTTTCAACAAGATAATGCCAATCTGCGCGCGGCGAGGCTTCCTATTGCTTGTTTTCATGCATGCCATGCACTACCTTGAGCAGCGAGGTCGCCAGATCCCTCCCCAGCTAATTACATTTGCAACATTACGGACAGGACCCTCCAGACAGCTCGAGATTTTCGTTATCTAACGTTCCAATCGGACAGAATTTGGCACAATATCCCTCTGAAGTAGATTCAACAACTTCTTCAATCAGTGGGAATCCGAATAACCGTTTGCATAAGGGGCACAGGTGGACCACCGTGTTATTCATTTGGTCAGTTTGTGGGAACTCTTGCTCTTGAATAAATCATCCAATATTTCTGGCATTGTATTCATTTGTTTCTCTGTACATGTACATCACATATACCAGTTTCCGTCCCATTTGGGTGATTCCTTCGTGTTTGCTTCGTTTTTTCGAGTGTATTTAGATCATACCCATAGTCATGTAAAGTGTGGAATATAATTATGAACAGTGTAAAACGCTTAATCCTCGAAGACTCTAAGAGTTCTTAGGAAATTGAGGCTTTTAGATTCTATGTGCACGAACGAAGTTTACTTTAACTAACCAAGTTTCAGGACATTTTTTATCAAGAGACTGTAACAATGGAAAATTCTACTGAAATGCAGGAGGATTTGCAAGGAATTGACGCATGGTGCAGGGAATGGCAATTGAATCTGAATGTAGACAAGCGTAATGTGCTGCGAATACATAGAAAGAAAGATCCTTTATCATTTAGCTACAATATAGCAGGTCAGCAACTGCAAGCAGTTAATTCCATAAATTATCTCGGAGTAGGCATTAGGAGTGATTTAAAATGGAATGATCATATAAAGTTGATCGTCGGTAAAGCAGATGCCGGACCGAGATTCATTGGAAGAATGCTAAGGAAATGCAATGCGAAAAGAAAGAAAGTAGGTTACAGTACACTTGTTCGCCCACTGCTTGAATACTGCTCAGCAGTGTGGGATCCGTACTAGATAGGGTTGATAGAAGAGATAAAGAAGATCCAACGGAGAGCAGCGCGCTTCGTTACAGGATCGTTTAGTAATCGCGAAAGCGTTACGGAGACGATAGATAAACTCCAGTGGAAGATTTTGAAGGAGAGACGCTCAGTAGCTCGATACGGGCTTTTGTTGAAGTTTTCAAATGGTTCAAATGGCTCTGAGCACTATGGGACTCAACTGCTGTGGTCATCAGTCCCCTAGAACTTAGAACTACTTAAACCTAACTAACCTAAGGACATCACACACATCCATGCCCGAGGCAGGATTCGAACCTGCGACCGGAGCAGCAGCGCGGCTCCGGACTGGAGCGCCTAGAACCGCACGGCCACCGCGGCCGGCTTGAAGTTTTCGAGAACATACCTTCACCGAGGCTCCCTCCTATGTATATCTCGCGAAGAGACCATGAGGATAAAATCAGAGAGATGAGAGCCCACACAGAGGCATACCGACAATCCTTCTTTCCACGAACAATACGAGACTGGAATAGAAGGGAGAACCGATAGAGGTACTCAAAGTACCCTCCGCCAGGTGGTTTGCGGAGTATGGATGTAGATGTAGATGTAGATGAACCACTGTGCATTCACTGGCGATTTGTCTTGGCCCCCATTTCGATTGATCTCACCTGGACCAGACTTAAGAATCTTCGTGTATCCAGAATTGGAGGTGTGAAAATGGATAGTGTAAGAATGCTAAATATTTACCTCTCGATATGCAGTCCGCCACAGGTTACGTTAATGGTTCATAACCCATTACGACAGCACACAGGTCACGTAGCCGCTGGTTTGTAATTGCGGAGCTGACGCTTGATAGCGCCCAAGACGTGTTCCATCGGTTCGGTATAGGCGAATTCACTGACAAACACATCAACACGAATACATCAGGATGCTCCTCAATTATTTTTTAATTCCATAGTCTGAATTGAAGAAACAATTCATCCCTAAACTTCAGTCATAGTCACTGGGAAATTCCGTCACTTCAATAAATTCGAATTAAAAATTACAAATACACTACTGGCCATTAAAATTGCTATACCAGGAAGAAATGCTGATGATAAACGGGTATTCATTGGACAAATATATTATACTAGAACTGACATGTGATTACATTTTCACGCAGTTTGGGTGCATAGATCCTGAGAAATCACTACCGAGAACAACCACCTCTGGCTGCAGTAACGGCCTTGATACGCCTGGGCATTAACAGAGCTTGGATGGCGTGTACAGGTACAGCTGCCCGTATTATGACGAGCCAGTTGCTCGGCCACCATTGACCAGACATTTACAATTGGTGAGAGATCTGGAGAATGTGCTGGCCAGGGCAGCTGTCGAACGTTTTCTGTATCCAGAAAGGCCCGTACCGGACCTGCAACATGCGGTCGTGCATTATCCTGCTGAAATGTAGGGTTTCGCAGGGATCGAATGAAGGGTAGAGCCACGGGTCGTAACACATCTGAAATGTAACGTCCACTGTTCAAAGTCCCGTCAATGCGAACAAGAGGTGACCGAGACGTGTAACCAATGGCACCCCATACCATCACGCCGGGTGATACGCCAGTATGGCGATGACGAATACACGCTTCCAATGTGTGTTCACCGCGATGTCGACAAACACGGATGCGACCATCACGACGCTGTAAACAGAACGTGGATTCATCAGAAAAAACGACGTTTTTCCATTCGTGTACCCAGGTTCGCCATTGAGTACACCATCGCAGGCACTCCTGTCTGTGATGCACCGTCAAGGGTAACTGCAGCCATGGCCTCCGAACTGATAGTCCATGCTGCTGCAAACGTCGTCTAACTGTTCGTGCAGATGGTTGTTGTCTTGCAAACGTCCCCATCTGTTGACTCAGGGATCGAGACGTGGCTGCACGATCCGTTACAGCCATGCGGATAAGATTCTTGTCATCTCGACTGCTAGTGATACGAGGCCGTTGGGATGCAGCACGGCGTTCCATATTACCCTCCTGAACCCACCGATTCCATATTCTGCTAACAGTCATTGGATCTCGACCAACGCGAGCAGCAATGTCGCGATACGATAAGCCGCAATCGCGATAGGCTACAATCCGACCTTTATCAAAGTCGGAAACGTGATGGTACGCATTTCTCCTCCTTACACGAGGCATCACAGCAACGTTTCACCAGGCAACGCCGGTCAACTGCTGTTTGTGTATGAGAAATCGGTTGGAAACTTTCCTCATGTCAGCATGTTGTAGGTGTCGCCACCGGCGCCAACCTTGGGTGAATGCTCTGAAAAACTAATCATTTGCATATTCTTCTTCCTGTCGGTTAAATTTCGCGTCTGTAGCACCTCATCTTCGTGGTGTAGCAATTTTAATGTCCAGTAGTGTATCATTAACGCTGGAAAGAATTCTTGCACGTATTTTGAATAAAAAGATAAATGAAGTGAGCTGTATTTCCCTAACTATTCTTAAAGTAATTCAGATGACTCAGAGCTAATTTCACACTGACCCTTTATCAAGACTGCCCTAGCGCAAAAAACGGAGAACCTCACTCGATTGCGAAGACATGAGTAAGACTGGCGTGCAACGATATTAATACCATTATCATGTTCAGCAGCAGTGGTCTTCCGCCATTTTTTTCCTGCCGCCATTGTTCTCCCGCTGTCGCTGCCCACGCAGCTGAGTGCCAGGCAATTTCATCTCCCCAATTACCTCTGGATACTGCGTGGCTCTTTACAATAAAGAGCTTCTGCGGCATACTTTCGTTTGGCCGCTCAGCAAATTCGACCGATAAGATTTCCTTTCTTTATAATGTACACGAAGAAGAAAGGAATCTTGGGCTTTAGCATCCCGTCATCATCGAGCACAAACTCCGAATGTTTCAAGCATAGGTAAGGAAATCGGCCGTGCCCCTTCGAGGGCACCATCCCGGAATTTGCCTCTAGCGATGTAGGGTGTAAAATTATGGGAAAAGGACTTGGAAATAAAGGAAATATTGTTTCAAGGGCTAAACGATTTTTAAGATTATTCTGGAATATATTGTCGTATAAAGGAGGGGTTTCGGCTGTCCGAACAGTCACCGTAACTAATTAAAAAAAATTGAAGAATAAGATTTTGTTGTGAATACATAGATATAAAAATTAAAGATGATCTTATGTCCCCTCTTCAACGCTACGGTGACACGTTGGTGTTTCCTTCCTTTATTACTGGTGTCCTTGCGGATCCTTACGATCTTCCAAACATTTATTATAATGTGCTTTCATGGACCAGTAAATAAATATTCAAACAACTTTTTGAAACTGTCCCGAATAATTTTCACACACAGCCTTTACGTAATACAATCACAGGGTTAATAATATTTGGCGTGCGTATATTTTTTAAACAAGTAATCATATGCACCTGGTCTCTTTCAAATCTCAACGCAGATAGACAGCTACTAATTAATTAGGGTGCGCTGGATTGCTCATTAATAATCATTTCTGTCCCGCTATCTTTCATCGTTGTCACAGGAATTATCGCTGTCTAACTGTCAGAGGGCGCATCTTTTAATCAATTAAAAATTACCGCCACAAGGGAAATCTCGGTGAACATAAACCTGGATGGCCGGACGCGAATTCGAACCATGGTCCCGCCGAATGCAGCACCAGTGTTCAAAACACCACGCCATTTCAGTCGGTGATGTAAACGAGGATTAAAATTACCTACTTACGGTCGTCATAGGCGAAACGTCACAAACTTGTAATAATTTTATCACTGCCCTTGCGGCGCAGCTGGTATAACTACAGTTATATTTGGTCTGTACATTTTGGCTTGATTCCCACAAACATGGGCAGTGTTAACTGTGATTCCCGTGATAGCTTCCCCTTGCTCGATAAGCAGGTTTTGTAAATTGCGCAGCCATAGTGTTGTATCTTAAAGTGGCAATAACCTGTTATGTGGCTGAACTTCACAAATAAGGTATTAAAAAATGTTCTTCTGGTGCCTATATACAGGTGTGCTCCACTCTTCGGACTAAATTCAGATAATTGTAATACATCTTTGACTTGCTCTGATAGTCAATCAATAATTTTATTTTCCCTTATATCTTCTTGCCTAACAAGAATTCTTAACGTTAAAAAATGAGCGTCTGCCTATCTCTCAAGGGCCAGCCCTTAGCACAAGACGAACTCCGTGCAGTGCTATTAAATCGTATATCATAATCACAGGACAAAATGTAGTCCTATTCAAGACTTAAACAAAAGGGTTGGTACCTTCTTTGCGATGGAGGACCGTGACAGTGGAACGAGTGAATTAGTAATGTGGGGGCTATTTTTATTTTTATAGGTTCGCCTAGCGAGGATCCGTTGTAGAGCAATAGTTTAGTTCAGAGATTAAAATCACGTCTGAAATTAATATGTCATTCATTTATTTAAGATCTTGACGTACACCATATTAAAATGACTGAGTTACCAAACAAAATGAAAAAAATCATAGTGTTGACTAAGAAATCCAACGAAAAGAGCGCGAAGTCTTCTAAAATATTGAAATATAAAACCCTGTATAAGCTCAATTTAATAGTGAATGTCCCGCTAACAATATGGGAGGTAGCTCAGCTAGGTGGAAAACTGCCATGGAAACGCTACAAACTTTCCTAATTTGTGCAACTCGCAAACGCAAAGTACACGAGTCCAAGAATCACAAAACAGTACAATTAATCAGGCAATTCAAGTTGCGTAACAAATCCCGCAACTTTTAAGCTGCTCAGAAAGTGGTCAGCGCTAATGCGAAACATTGAAAACACAGCCAGAGCGCGCCAGTCAGCCACGGATTAAGACAGCCGAGATGGCGGAGGGAAAAGGCAGCCACGGATGTCCGCTAGACCACGAGTGACCCATACGGCTTCCCCACAAAAAGTGCTCGAAATTCCCCTCCTCTAATTCTCCCGGCTCTGCGAAAAGCTTTACATGGAATGGAGGACACCCAACCATTGCCACAGTGACCCGCGAGAATTTCGCCTTACTTAATTAATAAAGAAACACAGCAGAAATTTCCCATTTTTGGCTACTGTATATACACGGGATAGGCAAAATAATGTTAATGGGATGGTTGTGTTTGACGACCAACAACGCAGGTGAGCCACGTGTTGCGCTGGACTGTGCGTGTTCAGTTCCGAGTAGGTAGCAGTACAGGTTGTTTACGAGTAGTGCGCATTTCGTGTTTGCATTCAGAGGCCGACGTCGACGTGCAATGAAAGACCTAACTTAGTCCTAAAGAGGGCAGATTGTGAGGTCCCTATTAACTGGAGCACCAGTAACCAAAACAGCCAACTTATTGAATGCTTCAAGAGCAACTACACTACTGGCCATTAAAATTGCTACACCACGAAGATGACGTGCTACAGACGCGAAATTTAACCGACAGGAAGAAGATGCTGTGATATGCAAATGATTAGCTTTTCAGAGCATTCACACAAGGTTGGCGCCGGTGGCGACACCTACAATCTGCTGACACGAGGAAAGTTTCCAACCGATTTCTCATACACAAACAGCAGTTGACCGGCGTTGCCTGGGGAAACGTTGTTCTGATGCCTCGTCTAACGAGGAGAAATGCGTACCGTAACGTTTCCCACTTTGATAAAGGTCGGATTGCAGCCTATCACGATTGCGGTTTATCGTATCGCGACATTGTTGCTCGCGTTGGTCGATATCCAATGACTGTTAGCAGAATATGGAATCGGTGGGTTCAGAACGGCCTCGTATCACTAGCAGTCGAGATGACAGGCATCTTATCCGCAAGGCTGTAACGGATCGTGCAGCCACGTCTCGATCCCGGAGTCAATAGACGGGGACGTTTGCAAGACAACAACCATCTGCACGAACAGTTGGACGACGTTTGCAGCAGCATGCACTATCAGCTCGGAAACCATGGCTGCGGTTACCCTTGACGCTGCATCACAGACAGGAGCGCCTGCGATGGTGTACTCAACGACGAACCTAGGTGCGCGAATGGCAAAACGTCATTTTTTCGGATGAATCCAGGTTCTGTTTCCAGCATCATGATGCTTGCTTTCGTGTTTGGCGACATCGCGGTGAACGCACATTGGAAGTGTGTTTCGTCATCGCCATACTGGCGTAACACCCGGCGTGATGGTACAGGGTGCCATTGGTTACCCGTCTCGGTCATCTCTTGTTCGCATTGACGGCACTTTGAACAGTGGACGTTACATTTCAGATGTGTTACGACCCGTGGCTCTACCCTTCATTCGATCCCTGCGAAACCTTACATTTCAGCAGGATAATGCACGACCGCATGTTGCAGGTCCAGTACTGGCCTTTCTGGATACAGAAAATGTTCGACTGCTGCCCTGGCCAGCACATTCTCCAGATCTCTCACCAAGTGAAAACGTCTGGTCAAGGTGGCCGAGCAACTGGCTCTTCACAATACACCAGTCACTACTCTTGCTGAACTGTGGTATCATGTTGAAGCTGCATGGGCAGCTGTACCTGGACAGGTCATCCAAGCTCTGTTTGACTCAATGCCCAGGTGTATCAAGGCCGTTATTACGGCCAGAGGTGGTTGTCTTGGGTTCTGGTTTCTCAGGATCTATGCACCCAAATTGCGTGAAATGTAATCACATGCCAGTCATTGTATAATATATTTGTCCAATGAATACCCGTTTATCATCTGCTTTTCTTCTTGGTGGAGCTATTTTAATGGCCAGTAGTGTATATGAACAGTTATGACAGCCTACACAAAACATGGAAAGACATCACTGTGCAAACTTAATAATGGGCGGAAATCAAAACTAGATCGTCGTACGCTAACACGAATTGTGTCAAAACTACACAGAACTACGGTGGCTAAAATGACTGCAGACCTCAAAAAATGGTTCAAATGGCGCTGAGCCCTATGGGACTTAACATCTGTGGTCATCAGTCCCCTAGAACTTAGAACTACTAAAACCTAACTAACCTAAGGACATCACATACATTCATGCCCGAGGCAGGATTTGAACCTGCGACCGTAGCAGTCGCGCGGTTCCGGACTGAGCGCCTAGAACCTCTAGTGCAGACCTCAGTAGCCATCTTCGAGACCCCGTATGTATCGACTCTGTCCACCGAGAGCTCCATAAATCAAATATTCATGGAGGAGATGCTATACCGAAACCATTAGTGACGACAACCAACGCAAAGAAGCGAAAAACATGCTGTCTGGAACGTAAGTCCTGGACGCCTGATAAGTAGAAACACGTCGTACTGTCCGACGAGTCAACGTTTTCGTTATTTCCAACATCGCGCAGAATTTACGTCCGGAGAACGCCAAAAGGAGCCTACAATCCAGATTGCTTTATTCGAACGGTTAAGCATGTGATGGCGTAGGCAGGCATATCATGGTATTCTGCTGGTCCTATCATTACTCTCAAAGGCCGTATTACAGCCAACGATTATGTGAACATTTTAGGTGATTAGGTGCACATGATTCAAATGTTGTTCCCCAGCCAGGACAGCACAATCATGGTATGAGGAGCATGCAACTGAACTGCAGCGTCTTCCCTGGCCAGCACAGTCCCCAGACTTCAACATTATCGAACCCTTGTGGGCGGTATTGGAGCGCAGACACCGGAGCAAATTTCCTCCTCCCTTGTGACAGCAGGAGTTAAAGAGTTTCTGATCGAAGAGTGGCACAACATTCCACTGGAGAATATACAATCATTATATGCCAGTATTTCAAGAAGAATCGCAGCTGTATTGTGGGTAAATGGAATCCAACCCCTTATTAACGAACCATTCGCACGTAAGTACAGATGTTCACATTATTCTTCCTACCCCGCCTGTATCTTAACATCCAAGAGGTCCCTATCGGCTGGTAATATTCCCTCATCGGGCGAGCCCTTCGCGCTTAAACAAGATGGCGAGCGAGACTCTCTTGATTGGATAACAAGATCTGGAGGAATAAGAAACGCACTTTCTCACATTGGCCGAACGACACGGTGTCGGGTCATTCAAATCTGTGTATAGGGAAGCGAATTCGTGATGCGCTGCTGTACTCTAGGGGCTTGCTGTGGCTTAGCGGCAACTGCCTTCAGTGGAGAAAGCCAAGGGGAGTGGCGAGGGGCTTATCGCTGAAGCCCCCTGGGGAGCCTCTGGCCTTCTCTAGAGACCTGAGACTGGCCTGTGGTCGAGTCAGACCACGGCACGGACATCTGGTCCGCTCCTTTCACAACGAGATAACCTGAAGCCTCCCTCCAGGGTTAGCAAACGTTGTACTCTCCTCAAAAATAGCCAAGAAATGAGCAAAATAGTAATCAATTGTTACTGTCACATCACAGTGTACTCCTAGGTGATTTTAGCAACAACACCGCACTATCTACGTTTTTTCTCACCCAGCACAATGAACAAAATCGTATTGCATTACTATGAAATGAGCAACAACAGAACAGTGAAAAATGCAAATGAATTCATAAGACAGATAAAATACTTACACATTCCAAAAACAGCATCACTCATCCCTTTTGACATATGAGATGTACACCTCAATACCCACTTCAAATGCAGCAAAATTAATTGACAGCTTACTGATATGCAACAAACTACATGCAGACGATATTAGGGAAATAACCAAAACCCTTAAAGTAATCACATCTCAAAGTTACTTACAATTTGAAAAGGAATTTTATTTAATAAAAGATGGCCTTCCTGTGGGATCAACTGTTGTGGACTGACAAGACAGCCAGTCCACAGTGACGGGTAACCGAAAGGCACCCGTTTACACATGCCGGCTTGCGTTATGTCTGAAACAGGATACGTAATGAATGCTATAAAGAAAAGTACGTAGCTTCTGGAATACTTAACTTTAATCCATCATTTGTATACAGCGTTCTTGATGATACAAGAGAGACTCTCTCCAGAAATGGTTAATGGCGCCTTGCTAGGTCGTAGCCATGGACTTAGCTGAAGGCTATTGTAACTGTCTCTCGGCAAATGAGAGAAAGGCTTCATCAGTGTAGTCGCTAGCAAAGTCGTCCGTACAACTGGGGCGAGTGCTAGTACGTCTCTTTACACCTGCCGTGTGGTGGCGCTCGGTCTGCATTTACTACCAGTGGCGACACGCGGGTCCGACATGTACTAATGGACCGCGGCCGATTTAAAGCTACCACCTAGCAAGTGTGGTGTCTGCCGGTGACACCACATCACCCATATTAGGAACATTGGCAACCTTATTCTTCAACCACATAGAAAACACAGACTTCGAAACAATCATTACAAAGAAAGGGTACAAAATTTTTTACTGGTACAGATATGTGGATGATGTAATCGGTGTAGTAGATGAACCAACAGAGAAAGTAATAAACTTCATAAAGACATAAACACTCCGTATAAAAACATTCAGTTCACAGTTGAAACACGAAAGAAAATACTATCTAGGATATAGCAATAAAGAGAGACAGCAATAAGCACACATTTGTCGTCTTCAGAAAACCAACAGCCCCAGTCACAATTATACACACCACGTCCAACCACTCACAAAATGAAAAATTGGCGGGCGTACGACACATGTGACACACACTAAATAATATCTGACTCAGAAAAGAAACCTATGAAAAAGAATTACAAGCAGTACAACTCGCTGCCACAAAAATAGTTATAACATCAATATGGTACAAAAAATAAACCAGAAAATCAAACCACAACTGAAGAAAACTGAAAACAAGCAGAAAATGCAAACACCATAGAAACACACAAACAATACAGACACTGCAGAAAAACACACACACACACACACACACACACACACACACACACAAACACACACACACAAATGAATAAATACCAAACCACACATAAACAAGAGACGAAAGAGAACAGCAACAGTTGGTCACGCACACACACTGTAAACACTTAAATGTTCAACAAACAATGTAAAGTGCGAGTGAAATGATGTAATAAATACGGGCGAGAAAACGCCGAAAACCGGTCATCTGGAGTATGAGTAAGCATGAACTAACAACACTGGAAATCGTAAGTAACCCAAACAATATGAAACTTCCTGGCAAATTAAAACGGTGTGCCGGACCGAGACTCGAACTCGGGACTTTAACCTTTCGCGGGCAAGTGCTCTACCAACTGAGCTACCCACGCACGACTCACGACCCGTCCTCACAGCTTTAGTTCAGCCAGTACCTCGTCTCCTACCTTCCAAACTTCACAGAAGTTCTTCTGTGACGACAACTGAGTCATGCTGGTCGTTGCTACGGGAGGTACGGAATCCAGTTAATTTTAGCCTGCTGAATACGATTCTGTCCATTGCGCATGAAAACGGTTTTAGATGGCAGGTTGCATTCAGGGCCTGAAGATGACACCAAGTGGTGTCGAAACTGGTAGCACCTTATAAAGAGAATAAACGACGTTACATTCAAATGCAATCGATGGTTTTACCATCATTGTTCAAGTACTAAGTGGACGGCTGCAGTCCCACTTCATAGATTACAAGAGTCTTCTCACCATTGCGTTTGAAGTCGTACACAACGTAAGGAATAATAAAAAACGAAAACTTGAAGACATTGTACCTTGTTATGCCTTTACATAAAGCAAACAGTGTGAATGATGGTTTTAATTAGAGTAAATTTCTGTGTTGTGAAGGGGGTACAATGCTGCAAGAAAAGGGACGCACAACAACACACATGCACACATCTCTTTCAATGCTCGTGTAAATCCCCACTGCACTTGGAAATAGGAATGAATTCCCGAAGCGCGTCGTGCTACGCACGAAAAAACGCAACTGGCGCAGTGTTTGATTATTCAGCTCATTACTGGCACTGCTGCAGGCTTTCGGAAAACATCGCATATGATGAAGGAAAGGAGGGCCATGTGGTCGGCATAAGGAAATTAATTATTCGTAGATACTGTTGCCTGAAACATTTACTATATGCGTAAACATGCAAAAGGTAATAAATCAAAAATTTGTTAGAATTGTGATTTATTATGAGTTTTTGCTCACACTTGTCACCTCTACACTGTAGATTAATTTATGGAATTGTAAAATAAATATATATATATATATATATATGTGTGTGTGTGTGTGTGTGTGTGTGTGTGTGTGTGAGAGAGAGAGAGAGAGAGAGAGAGAGAGAGAGAGAGAGAGAGAGAGAGAAAATCAATATAGGTCAACTATAAATCATCAGATGAAATAGAAGTTCAAAATAGATTAACATCCATGGAACATGCAACTAACAGGCAATGCAGTTTGCATCTCACATTAGAGATGCTTTGCTGCTCATAAGCACACTGGACAAAATATTTGTGATTCCCAGGTGACATGACACTAACACCCAACACCACCTGCAGCCTTGATCGTGGCCTCAATAGATGAAAAAGGGAGTTCGCAAGTTTCTTCCAGTCATGCGATTTCCGTCCGTCTCGATAGCTGAGTGGTCCTTGTAGATGACTGCCACGTGAAGGACCCGGCTTCGATTCCCAATACTGTCAAAGATTTTCCATTGGTGGGAGGACTGGATTGTGGTGCAAGTCAGGAGCTACCTGATTGAGAGGTAGCGGCTCCGAAGTCTAACCGTCGACAACGGCCAGCAGAACGGCGTGCTGACCACATGGCCCTCCATACCGCTTCTGTATGATACCACGTGGAAGGGTGACACGGCGACCGGCCAACATAGCGTAGTCTTCAGGGCCCAATCGCGGAGTTTTGTTTTGATTTTTTTTCATGTCATATCCAGCTGAAGCCACTCGTTGTTGATTAGGTCTCCATAGAGCTAACAAACAGGGGATGTGGGTTAGTACACTTCATCCGCTGTTGCTAATAGTCCAGACATTTCCTATGGTATTAAGATTGAGTAATTTAGCGGGCCAGTAGTGGCGCGATAGGCTGCCTGAGTGTTCGTCAGTGTGCGCACAGCCTTGTGAACATGGCGGTTGTAATTTTCGAAGACTATAGTGTCCACCAGGATTAATCTACACATGATACCTTGATGATGTAGAAGAAAGGGAAACCCTTTGTCACTGAGAATGTTGAAATTCACAAACATGTGCATATTCACGTTGACCTGAGAGACTGGGCCCAAGATACTGAAACACCGCGCAGAACGTTACAGAACAACCTCCACCGCTACCTACATCCTCCACACTGCTGGTCAAACGGCTCATTGGGCTGTCGTCGCACTCAACGCCAAGAATCGATTGAAAACGGGCAAAATCTCGACTCGTCGGACCATACTACAAGCCCCCATTGGGATATTGTTCAGTTTTTGTGTTGAAGACGTGCAGAAATTATTCCACTCCACAACGAGGGTTTATTTACCATTCGTATGTGTGCACAGAGTCCGCTAGTATTGTCCGGAGATTGTTTGAACAGGAGTTTCCAAGTCTTCGAATTCCGAATCGTTACGCAGTTCACAAATTAGTGAATAAATTTCGTGAAACGGAAGTGTTCGTGACAAGAAGCGTAAACGACGACGTAGAGTGTTCACAGAAGCTGATGTCGATGACATTGCACACCACTTGGAAAATTCCTCTAAAAGTCTGTTAGACGTCTTTCACAGTAAACGCAAATTTCCTGTACCTCATGCATAGAGCTGCTGAGTTACTTAGGCTGAAGCCCTATAAAGTAACAGTAGTGCAAGGACTTGAACCTCATGATCCTGTATACAGGATCAGGTTTTGCGAACATCTTTTGAACAAATGGATGACGGTGAAACGGATCCTTAATTCATTCCGTTTTCAGACGAGGCTTGGTTCCATTTGCACAGGTATGATACTTCCCAAAACCGTCGACATTAGAGCGCCGATAGACCTATTCTGTTTCATGATCAGAAAATGGGAGCCCCAGTATGGTGAAACCTTATGGTGATTCTCGTGTGCAACTGTGGTGGTGTTAACCTAACGCTTTACGTTCCTCCACGGCAGACCGTCAGTGCACAGTATTACTGTTCGTTTATGGAGCATCACCTGCGACCAGCTTTGTGAAAGAAGCGGCGACGCTTTCTGGGCAACCCACCCATCATTTTACACGACAATGCGCGGGCGCATACAGCGCAAGCTGTGGCTGCTCTGTTCGGCCTGTGGGACTGGGAAGTACTGTACTATCCACCATACTCCCCTGACTTAAGTCCTTGTGACTTTGATTTGATTCCGAAGATGAAGGAACCACTTCGTGGCTTCGCTTCAGAACTGTTCCAGAGATTCGACATGTAGTAGATCGCTCCATTCGCACCATCCACAGAACAGGCTCTGCTAACGGTATACTATGCCTTCCACATCGCTGGCAACGGGTTCTGCACAACGCTGGTGACTACTTTGAAGGACAGTAACAGGTGTGAACATGTAACACTTTTGCATCTGTTGTGAATATATAGTTCCCACTACTTAAGTTCCAACCCTCGTATAAAACATGTTTCTGTTATCAGTTGTGCCGGCCGAAGTGGCCGTGCGGTTAAAGGCGCTGCAGTCTGGAACCGCAAGACCGCTACGGTCGCAGGTTCGAATCCTGCCTCGGGCATGGATGTTTGTGATGTCCTTAGGTTAGTTAGGTTTAACTAGTTCTACGTTCTAGGGGACTAATGACCTCAGCAGTTGAGTCCCATAGTGCTCAGAGCCATTTGAACCATTTTTTTGTTATCAGTTACAACACGGAACTCCTATCCTCGATCTTGATCTTGATGAAGAACTTTCTATTGAGTACAAAATAACATCAATAATTATACAGATTTTTTTGTCTTTGTGTTTGTAAGCTCTACTTCCATCAAAAGTAATTGTTTTGCTTACGTCAAAGCGCAGAAGTTACGTGAGCAGCTAACTTTCTTATTTATAAAATGCAATAGATTAACACTGAATCATGTGCGGTTCTAATTACACGCAATACAAATAAGCAGAATAAAGAGAACTCGTCACCTCCCAGTTTGTCTCAGACATTCATTTCTGTTTCTTTCCCCACCAGTACTACCTGTACTCTCAACATTTACTAGGTCGTTTATGTACGGTAGCAAAACTAGTGAACCGTAGTTTTGGCAGAGCGCAGCTCTGTAGGGGATCTTAGACGTGTTCGGAGAAGCTTCGCCTCATGGCGAACCTCCAGGTTGAACTGTGGCAGGGCGACACGGAAACAAGACCGAAAAAAATGGTTCAAATGGCTCTGAGCACTATGGGACTTAACATCTGAGGTCATCAGTCCCATAGAACTTCGAACTACTTAAACCTAACTAACCTAAGAACATCACAAACGTCCATGCCCGAGGCAGGATTCGAACCTGCGACCATAGCGGTCGCGCGGTTCCAGGCTGAAGCGCCTAGAACCGCTCGGCCACTCCGACCGGCGAAACAGGACCGACTAGAAGCGTGAGGGCAACGGTTCTCCCTCCCAGACCCAGACATCACGCAAGGCGCCCATCTGAAACAATTATTAAACCATTTCATAGAAATAGCGGTGTCAGAAAGACGAGCTTAATTTATCCAAGTTATAATTTATGACGAGCAGAATACCATCTTTTCTAATAGAAAAGGTATTAGCAGACTCTTCACAAGAGAACACGGGTGCCTATCGCTTGTGAGCTGTTGTCCTTTAGCTGGTATTTGGATCGCTGGTCGCCCTCCCTTCAACATCGGGAAGACTCACACTTTTCTCTCTTATCGACTGCCCTTATTTCCTTCTGTTGTTGTTGTTGTGGTCTTCAGTCCTGAGACTGGTTTGATGCAGCTCTCCATGCTACTCTATCCTGTGCAAGCTTCTTCATCTCCCAGTACCTACTGCAACCTACATCCTTCTGAATCTGCTTAGTGTATTCATCTCTTGGTCTCCCCCTATGATTTTTACCCTCCACGCTGCCCTCCAATACTAAATTGGTGATCCCTTGATGCCTCAGAACATGTCCTACCAACCGATCCCTTCTTCTGGTCAAGTTGTGCCACAAACTTCTCTTCTCCCCAATCCTATTCAATACTTCCTCATTAGTTATGTGATCTAACCATCTAATCTTCAGCATTCTTCTGTAGCACCACATTTCAAAAGCTTCTATTCTCTTCTTGTCCAAACTATTTACCGTCCATGTTTCACTTCCATACATGGCTACACTCCATACAAATACTTTCAGAAATGACTTCCTGACACTTAAATCTATACTCGATATTAACAAATTTCTCTTCTTCAGAAACGCTTTCCAAGCCATTGCCATTCTAAATTTTATATCCTCTCTACTTCGTCCATCATCAGTTATTTTGCTCCCCAAATAGCAAAACTCCTTTACTACTTTAAGTGTCTCATTTCCTAATCTAATACCCTCAGCATCACCCGACTTAATTCGACTACATTCCATTATCCTCGTTTTGCTTTTGTTGATGTTCATCTTATATCCTCCTTTCAAGACACCATCCATTCCGTTCAACTGCTCTTCCAAGTCCTTTGCTGTCTCTGGCAGAATTTCAATGTCATCGGCGAACCTCAAAGTTTTTATTTCTTCTCCATGGATTTTAATACCTACTCCAAATTTTTCTTTTGTTTCCTTTACTGCTTGCTCAATATAGAGATTGAATAACATCGGGGAGAGGCTACAACCCTGTCTTACTCCCTCCCAACCACTGCTTCCCTTTCATGTCCCTCGACTCTTATAACTGCCATCTGGTTTCTGTACAAGTTGTAAATAGCCTTTCGCTCCCTGTATTTTACCCCTGCCACCTTTAGAATTTGAAAGAGAGTGTTCCAGTCAACATTATCAAAAGCTTTCTGTAAGTCTACAAATGCTAGAAACGTAGGTTTGCCTTTCCTTAATCTTTCTTCTAAGATAAGTCGTAAGGTCAGTATTGCCTCACGTGTTCCAGTATTTCTACGGAATCCAAACTGATCTTCCCCGAGGTCGGCTTCTACTAGTTTTTCCATTCGTCTGTAAAGAATTCGTGTTAGTACTTTGCAGCTTTGGCTTATTAAACTGATTGTTCGGTAATTTTCACATCTGTCAACACCTGCTTTCTTTGGGATTGGAATTATTATATTCTTCTTGAAGTCTGAGGGTATTTCGCCTGTTTCATACATCTTGCTCACCAGGTGGTAGAGTTTTGTCAGGACTGGCTCTCCCAAGGCCGTCAGTAGTTCCAATGGAATGTTGTCTACTCCGGGGGCCTTGTTTCGACTCAGGTCTTTCAGTGCTCTGTCAAACTCTTCACGCAGTATCGTATCTCCCATTTCATCTTCATCTACACCCTCTTCCATTTCCATAATATTGTCCTCAAGTGCATCGCTCTTGTATAGACCCTCTATATACTCCTTCCACCTTTCTGCTTTCCCTGGTTTGCTTAGAACTGGGTTTCCATCTGAGCTCTTGATGTTCATACATGTGGTTCTCTTATCTCCAAAGGTCTCTTTAATTTTCCTGTAGGCAGTATCTATCTTACCCCTAGTGAGATAAGCCTCTACATCCTTACATTTGTCCTCTAGCCATGCCTGCTTAGCCATTTTGCACTTCCTGTCGATCTCATTTTTGAGACGTTTGTATTCCTTTCTGCCTGCTTCATTTACTGCATTTTTATATTTTCTCCTTTCATCAATTAAATTCAATATTTCTTCTGTTACCCAAGGATTTCTACTAACCCTCTTCTTTTTACCTACTTGATCCTCCGCTGCCTTTACTACTTCATCCCTCAGAGCTACCCATTCTTCTTCTACTGTATTTCTTTCCCCCATTCCTTTCAATTGTTCCCTTATGCTCTCCCTGAAACTCTGTACAACCTCTGGTTCTTTCAGTTTATCCAGGTCCCATCTCCTTAAATTCCCACCTTTTTGCAGTTTCTTCAGTTTTAATCTACAGGTCATAACCAATAGATTGTGGTCAGAGTCCACATCTGCCCCTGGAAATGTCTTACAATTTAAAACCTGGTTCCTAAATCTCTGTCTTACCATTATATAATCTATCTGATACCTTTTAGTATCTCCAGGGTTCTTCCATGTATACAACCTTCTATCATGATTCTTAAACCAAGTGTTAGCTATGATTAAGTTGTGCTCTGTGCAAAATTCTATCAGGCGGCTTCCTCTTTCATTTCTTAGCCCCAATCCATATTCACCTACTACGTTTGCTTCTCTCCCTTTTCCTACACTCGAATTCCAGTCACCCATGACTATTAAATTTTCGTCTCCCTTCACTATCTCAGTAATTTCTTTTATTTCATCATACATTTCTTCAATCTCTTCGTCATCTGCAGAGCTAGTTGGCATATAAACTTGTACTACTGTAGTAGGTGTGGGCTTCGTATCTATCTTGGCCACAATAATGCGTTCACTATGCTGTTTGTAGTAGCTTACCCGCATTCCTATTTTCCTATTCATTATTAAACCTACTCCTGCATTCCTCCTATTTGACTTTGTGTTTATAACCCTGTATTCACCTGACCAGAAGTCTTGTTCCTCCTGCCACCGAACTTCACTAATTCCCACTATATCTAACTTTAACCTATCCATTTCCCTTTTTAAATTTTCTAACCTACCTGCCCGATTAAGGGATCTGACATTCCACGCTCCGATCCGTAGAACGCCAGTTTTCTTTCTCCTGATAACGACATCCTCTTGAGTAGTCCCCGCCCGGAGATCCGAATGGGGGACTATTTTACCTCCGGAATATTTTACCCAAGAGGACGCCATCATCATTTAATCATACAGTAAAGCTGCATGCCCTCGGGAAAAATTACGGCCGTAGTTTCCCCTTGCTTTCAGCCGTTCGCAGTACCAGCACAGCAAGGCCGTTTTGGTTATTGTTACAAGGCCAGATCAGTCAATCATCCAGACTGTTGCCCTTGCAACTACTGAAAAGGCTGCTGCCCTTCTTCAGGAACCACACGTTTGTCTGGCCTCTCAACAGATACCCCTCCGTTGTGGTTGTACCTACGGTACGGCTATCTGTATCGCTGAGGCACGCAAGCCTCCCCACCAACGGCAAGGTCCATGGTTCATGGGGGGAGGTATTTCCTTCTAGGACATATTATTGTCGAACTGACGTGCAGTCAGTTCGGTCAGGGATTTTCACCTGCCTCGAGATGTCTGGGTGTTTGTGTTGTACTCATCACTTAATCATCCTTCATGAAAGGAACGAGATTGGACTGAGCAAAGGTTGGGAATTTGTACGGGCGCTGATAACCTCGTAATTGAGCGCCCCATAAACCAAACATCATCATCTGCCAGTCAGTTCAGTTAGCCAACTTCAGTTACTGAATCTACGTCAGCTGATAAACACAATTCTTAAGCGCAAACTGAGCAATATTTATTGCAATAAGACTATTTTGTTCCCAGTCAGTATCGGCATCTGAAACTGAAAGATCGTGTGGCGCTTCAGAAAGATTAAAGATCGATCTACAATGACGCAAAATAGATTACTTCATCAAGTAGTACTTGTTACGCGACTTTGAAAAGTCAATTAAATTTTAGTGACAGTTATGTCATATTATTTATGGTTCATATGTTGAAAACAATAGACTGGCTGGGTGAGATTAAAATATGTGAACACAAAATAAGCAGTCTCGTATATGCGGATGACTCAGTTGTGATGGCAGATTCGATTGAAAGTTTGTAAAGTAATATTTCAGAGCTAGATCAGAAATGTAAGGACTATGGTATGAAGATTAGCATCTCCAAAACGAAAGTAATGTCAGTGGGAAAGAGATATAAACGGATTGAGTGCCAAATAGGAGGAACAAAGTTACAACAGGTGGACGGTTTCGAGTACTTAGGATGGATATTCTCACAGGATGGCAACATAGTGAAAGAACTGGAAGCGAGGTGTAGCAAAGCTAATGCAGTGTGCGCTCAGCTAAGATCTACTCTCTTCTGCAAGAAGGAAGTCAGTACCAAGACTAAGTTATCTGTGCACCGTTCAATCTTTCGACCAACTTTGTTGTATGGGAGCGAAAGCTGGGTGGATTCAGGTTACCTTATCAATAAGGTTGGGGTTACGGATATGAAAGTAGCTAGGATTATTGCAGGTACTAGTAGATGGGAACAATTGCAGGAGGGTGGCCACAATGAGGAAATCAAAGAAAAACTGGGAATGAACTCTATAGATGTAGCAGTCAGGGCGAACAGGCTTAGATGGTGGGGGTCATGTTACACGCATGGGAGAAGCAAGGTTACCCAAGAGACTCATGGATTCAGCAGTAGATGGTAGGAGGAGTCGGGACAGACCAAGGAGAAGATACCTGGATTCGGTTACGAATGATTTGGAAGTAATAGGCTTAACATCAGAAGAGGCACCAATGTTAGCACTGAATAGGGGATCATGGAGGATTTTATAAAGGGGACCATTCTCCAGACTGAACGCTGAAAGGCATAATCAGTCTTAAATGATGATGATGATGATTATTATTATTATTATTATTATTATTATTATGTCTGAACAAATCAAGGAAAGCTGTTATATTCGCTTAAAGATCCATTCGTCTATGATAGCGTGATCCAAGGCCTTCAGGAAAAGATTAGCACATATAGAGTACTGCTCGACGTCATGTCAGAGGGGTTGACGAGACCTGCCTCAAAGCCCGTACTCTCTCTACACGCCTGCTCAGAAACTTTTAGCGTACACGACATGCCCGAACGAAAAAAATAATAATGATATAAAAAACACTTTTGTACAAAAACAACTTTAGTTCATTATTATACAGAGTGCGGCAACGTTCATAGCGTAATTTGACTTGCGTAGTACAATGACGTACTGTAGGAATGCGCGCCAGCTGGTACCGCATTCGTGTACTAATGAGCTGCCATTTAGAGTGTGACAGTGATAGGGAGCGGTGGAGTGCACAGCATCGTGCCTTAGCTGTTGAAAGTTATTTCAAGGATAACGACTTGCTATTGCTGCCCAGCGTCGATTTCCACAACATTTCAACTTGGGACGTCATGGGAAAGTTCCAGGTGGACAGACCATTGTGAGGTGGGTATGTGCATTTCGAACAACAGGTTCTGTTTGCAATGGAAAACCGGAAAGAAGTGAAAGAACTGTGCGGACACCAGAAGCCGTGGAAAATGTTCGTGCTGCACTATTGCGTAGCCCAAAAAGATCTGCTCGTCGTCATGGGCAAACTGTGCATATGTCCGATCGCTTATTCAGAAGAATATTGCACGAAGATCTCCATTTTCACCATTATAAGCTGCAGATTGTTCAGGAAATTAGGCCTCGCGATTGGGTTTCACGCGAAACATTCTGCTTAACCATGCGTGATCTCCTCTAAAATCCACAAATGTTGCACACCATTCAGATGTCAGATGAAGCTCATTTCGAGTTATGTGGTTCAGTGAATAAATAGAATATGCGTTATTGGAGTGATGTAAACCAGCATGAACTGCACATTAAGACCTTGCACAGTTCACGTGTCACAGTGCTTCCAAAGGGTTATTGGCCCTTACTTCTTTGAGGATGACAGCGGTGTGGCTGTGACTGTCACCAGTAAACTTGAACGCTACCTAAAGTTGCTGCAAGACTTCGTTCTTCCCCAATGAGGTATGGTCGATGTGGATGTGGAACAATTATGGTTTCAACAAGACGGAGCGACCTCGCATACAGCCATAATTTGCGTGGATTTCTTGCGACAGACGTTTCGCATTAATTTCCCGTTTTGGTAACATTTCCTGGCCGCGTCGCTCACCTGACCTTTCATGTGCAGACTTTTTTCTTTGGGGCTACCCGAAGCAAGAAATGTTCCGAACACGTTGTGTCACCATTCCTGAGTTGAAGGATCGCATCAGAACTGCCGTCGGCAATGTCCCACGTTACGTCGAGTTATGGAAAGCTCCCAACGCTGCCTAGGTGAATGTGTTGTGCAGAGGGGGCATCATTTGATAGGAGTCATATTCAAAAAGTAATCCATGCAATGGACAATGACTTACACATTAGTAAATGGCATACCTTTAACTATTAATTGACATGTTGTTGTTGTGGTCTTCAATCCTGAGACTGGTTTGATGCAGCTCTCCACGCTACTCTATCCTGTGCAAGCTTCTTCATCTCCCACTACGTACTGCAGCCTACATCCCTCTGAATCTGCTTAGTGTATTCATCCCTTGGTCTCCTTCTACGATTTTTACCCTCTACGCTGCCCTCCAATACTAAATTGGTGATCCCTTGATGCCTCAGAACATGTCCTACCAATCGATCCCTTCTTCTAGTCAAGTTGTGCCACAAACTTCTCTTCTCCCCAATCCTATTCAGTACATCCTCATTAGTTATGTGATCTACCCATCTAATCTTCAGCATTCTTCTGTCGCACCACATTTCGAAAGCTTCTATTCTCTTCTTGTCCAAACTAGTTATCGTCCACGTTTCACTTCCATACATGGCTACACTCCATACAAATACTTTCAGAAATGACTTCCTGACGTTTAAATCTATACTCGATGTTAACAAATTTCTCTTCTTCAGAAACGCTTTCCAAGCCATTGCCAGTCTACATTTTATATCCTCTCTACTTCGACCATCATCAGTTATTTTGCTCCCCAAATAGCAAAACTCCTTTACTACTTTAAGTGTCTCATTTTCTAATCTAATTTCCTCAGCATCACCCGACTTAATTCGACTACATTCCATTACCCTCGTTTTGCTTTTGTTGATGTTCATCTTATATCCTCCTTTCAAGACACTTTCCATTCCGTTCAACTGCTCTTCCAAGTCCTTTGCTGTCTCTGACAGAATTACAATGTCATCGGCGAACCTCAACGTTTTTATTTCTTCTCCATGGATTTTAATACCTACTCCGATTTTTTCTTTTGTTTCCTTTACTGCTTGCTCAATATACAGATTGAACAACATCGGGGAGAGGCTACAACCATGTCTCACTCCCTTCCCAACCACTGTTTCCCTTTCATGTCCCTCGACTCTTATAACTGCCATCTGGTTTCTGTACAAATTGTAAATAGCCTTTCGCTCCCTGTATTTTACCCCTGCCATCTTCAGAATTTGAAAGAGAGTATTCCAGTCAACATTGTCAAAAGCTTTCTCTAAGTTTACAAACGCTAGAAACGTAGGTTTGCCTTTCCTTAATCTATTTTCGTAGGATCGTCGTAGGATCAGTATTGCCTCACGTGTTCCAACATTTCTACGGAATCCAAACTGATCTTCCCCGAGATCGACTTCTACCAGTTTTTCCTTTCGTCTGTAAATAATTCGTGTTAGTATTTTGCAGCCGTGGCTTATTAAACTGATAGTTCGGTAATTTTCACATCTTTCAACACCTGCTTTCTTTGGGGATGGAATTATAATATTCTTCATGAAGTATGAGGGTATTTTGCCTGCCTCATACATCTTGCTCACTTGTTAGGCCTGGTTCTCCCAAGGCTGTCAGTAGTTATAATGGAATGTTGTCTACTCCCGGGGCCTTGTTTCGACTCAGGTCTTTCAGTGCTCTGTCAAACTCTTCATGCAGTATCGTATCTCCCATTTCATCTTCATCTACATCCTCTTCCATTTCCATAATATTGTCCTCTAGAACATCGCCTTTGTATAACCCTCTATATACTCCTTCCACCTTTCCGCTTTCTCTTCTTTGCTTAGAACTGGGTTTCCATCTGAGCTCTTGATATTCATACAAGTCGTTCTCTTTTCTCCAAAGGTCTCTTTAATTTTCCTGTAGGCAGCATCTGTCTTACCCCTAGTGAGATAAGCCTCTACATCCTTACATTTGTCCTCTAGCCATGCGTGCTTAGCCATTTTGCACTTCCTGTCGATCTCATTTTTGAGCCGTTTGTATTCCTTTTTGTCTGCTTCATTTACTGCATTTTTATATTTTATCCTTTCATCAATTAATTCAATATTTCTTCTGTCACCAAGGATTTCTACTAGCCCTCGTCTTTTTACCTATTTGATCCTCTGCTGCCTTCACTATTTCATCCTTCAAAGCTATCCATTCTTCTTCTACTGTATTTCTTTCCCCCATTCCTGTCAAATGTTCCCTCATGCTCTCCCTGAAACTCTGTACAACCTCTGGTTCTTTCAGTTTATCCAGGTCCCATCTGCTTAAATTCCCACCTTTTTGCAGTTTTATTCAGTTTTAATCTAGAGTACCAATAGATTGTGGTCAGAGTCCACATCTGCCCCTGGAAATGTCTTACAATTTAAAAACTGGTTCCTGAATCTCTGTCTTACCATTATATGATCTATCTGATACCTTTTAGTATCTCCAGGCTTCTTCCATGTATACAACCTTCTTTTATGATTCTTGAACCGAGTGTTAGCTATGATTAAGTTGTGCTCTGTGCAAAATTCCACCAGGCTGCTTTCTCTTTCATTTCTCACCCCCAATCCATATTCACCTACTACGTTTCCTTCTCTCCCTTTTCCTACTACCGAATTCCAGTCACCCATAACTATTAGATTTTCGTCTCCCTTCACTATCTGAATAATTTCTTTTATTTCATCATACATTTCTTCAATTTCTTCGTCATCTGCAGAGCTAGTTGGCATATA
This sequence comes from Schistocerca cancellata, assembly GCF_023864275.1. NCBI lineage: Eukaryota > Metazoa > Arthropoda > Insecta > Orthoptera > Acrididae > Schistocerca > Schistocerca cancellata. The sequence goes on from NC_064630.1 coordinate 808,713,305, forward strand.
GACTTGTACTACTGTCGTAGGCGTGGGCTTCGTGTCTATCTTGGCCACAACAATGCGTTCGCTGTGCTGTTTGTAGTAGGTTACCCGCATTCCTATTATATTCATTATTAGACCTACTCCTGCATTACCCCTATTTGATTTTGTATTTATAACCCTGTATTCACCTGACCAAAAGTCTTGTTCCTCCTGCCACCGAACTTCACTAATTCCTACTATATCCAACTTTAACCTATCCATTTCCCTTTTTAAATTTTCTAACCTACCTGCCCGATTAAGGGATATGACATTCCACGCTCCGATCCGTAGAACGCCAGTTTTCTCTCTCCTGATAACGACGTCCTCCTGAGTAGTCCCCGCCCGGAGATCCGAATGGGGGACTATTTTACCTCCGGAATATTTTACCCAAGAGGACGCCATCATCATTTATCCATACAATAGAGCTGACATAAGAGTTAATAAATGAATTACAGTTACAGTTTAATATCCTACATTGAACGCTGCCGCACCCTGTATAAAGCACGAGCTAAAACGCTGTGATTCATAGCGACTTTCTAGGTCGATTTGTACGTGACAAAACCGTGATATGGCAGAAGCAAACGGGCATTCGATGACATGGCAACGACGGACGCAAGTCAGCGTAATTCTCTTGTTACTGCTGACTTCATACGTTGGCGAGACTCACGCAGACGGTCGGTAAACTGTTACAGTGCTTCACTCTACTTGAACATGTAACAGACGTGTACAGTAGAACTAATAACAACCAGGTATCCTATTGTTTTTTAATGTAGCTGAAGTTGTTATCTGTCCGAAGATCCGTTTGCTATGCCATACAGCCTCACGTCAAATAACGGGCGGCACGGTACTTACTTGTGCTCCATTGCAAGTACCCATTGTCACTGACGATTATGTTGTTCGAGAGTCTATTAGTTTTGAAAGTTCAATACGTATGAAATATCAAAACTTACTCCTGTTAATAACTCCTCTTAAATGTTTAAAGAACTTCACGCGCCATAATCATATTTCAACGGATTCTGGTCTTGCTTGGATTCGACCTTTTTGCTCATGATATACCGAGAGACGTTCTTGGGACGTGATCAGCTTTCTGAAGTGCCCATCCTCGAACTGCCACACCTGTATCGTGATTGTGGATGAAACGCCGGACTTCTGAATTCCTTCGCTTCTCTGGGGAATACACACTGCCTGACAAAAACCGTACAGCACTCAAAAAGAGAGAAGAAACATAATCAGACTTCACGGGTTGAGAGAGTATGTGATGTTACGGACTGTGCGGCTGATCCCGGCGGAGGTTCGAGTCCTCCCTCTGGCGTGGGTGTGTGTGTTTGTGCTTAGGATAATTTAAGTTAAGTAGCGTGTACGTTTAGGGACTGATGCCCTTAGCAGTTAAGTCCCATAAGGTTTCAGACACATCTGAACATTTTTTGAATATCTCATGTTATTTCAGTGATTACAAGACAGTCAAATTTACAAAGAACTTGATAGCATGAGCACGTTTATTAATATTACGATCGCCCTCGCTGACTTCAATGCATGTACTGATTCATAAAGCCGTTGTTTCATCTCCTGAGGCAAGCGCTGTAACTGGTCGTGGGTATCCTGAAACTAGCAGTGGGACGGAATTAGCGTCCGAGCTGGTTCCGCACACGTTCTATTGGTGACAGATCTAGGGACCTAGCTGGCCATGACACTACGTCAAAATCAAGTGGACAGTTCACAGAGGCGCGTGCCATGTGTGAGCGAGTATTATCCTGTTGGAAAGTGGTACCAAGACACTGTCACATCAGAGGTAACACATGGCGGCGCAGAATGTCTGTGAGGTATCGATGTGCCATCATAGTTCCCTCAATCACCTGAAATCATAAACGGTAAACATTAGAAGAACAGGACGTCTTCCGTGGTCACAGCCACGCTATCCAATGATGGCCATCCGGCGTAGTGCAGCACCGAAAGTCATCACTGAACACAATGCGATGCAGTTCAGCAGCACCACCTCAAACTCAGACGCTAGTGTTGCGGCAGCCCATACGTGGTACGGTAATTCCATGGTCAAGCCGCTGCTGGTGCAGCATAACACAGAGCGTTCCAGGGGGGCCATTACTTGTTTTCGGACGCCCAGCACAAATGTGAAGGGGTTTGGAGGTGCTTGGTGCAAAATACGGCGATCCTTCCAGAAGTGGTCAATTAAAACTTTTCCGACGGGTGTACCTGCCCTCACGTTCCCATGCCGTCCAACATGAGATCTCTGTCACATCTGAATGCCCTACAAACCTCGACACTGCACAATTTGACTGCAGGCCAAATACGAACACAGTGAGGCCCCTTCCAAACCCCGTCAGATGTTGGTAGCGCTGTCTCACATAAAAAGCGCCGCCTCCGTGTGCTTTACAGCGATCACTCAGCTTCTGACGCGGTTCACTTCCCCCTCTGTCAGGTCTGGTAACTACACTAGACACGAACAACATTAACGCTCTCTCAATAAAAACAATATCAGTCGCCGTTATATAGGTGTATTTCGATTTATTTTACCTTTTGACAACCAAGCGTCTGCCACGTATAGTCATACGTTTTGAAGACAAGATATGCTGGACTGATGGTTACGTTACTATAACACTTCTATTTTATTAATACGTCTATGACGATACTGAAGATTTTACAATATATGTGAATAACTAACTAAATCTGATTGTGTATATTACGGTGTATTATGGAGTATTATTAAGACTAAGTTCTTTTAATTAAGTAAATTTACATGCAGTACTTGCAACTTTTAAGCAATACGCTCTGTATTTTAATGTGATTTACTGCTCCGATATAACATTGACCGTATAATTCTCATTACGTAAAGTAAGATGCAACACTTGATTCTTTTAGTCAATATGTTCTGTATTTCAATATGTAATTATTGCTGTGTTATATCCTCCACTTCTGGTCTGAAGATGACGTAGTGTAACGTCGAAACTGGTTGCCTAGAAATAAACCTATATAACGGCGATTGGTATTGTTTTTATCGAAGATTGAGCAGCCGTAGTGCCATACTCCACCAGAAGATGGAGTTACATTTGTAATGCACTCTGGTGGCCGTTCTGTCTGTCACTGAGAATTGTATCTCTAATCACTTCTAAACCCGCCGATGATATGTAGATGTACGAAGTTACACTGACATCCCATCATGTCTTCTGGGTGGTGTATGTTTTTCCTCAGGCAGTGCATTTTACGAAGCAGTGACGCAAATATGTTTCGCAAGCCAGTGCATAATTTCGGATTTGTCCATTGATTGGTTTTATTCTGAAGGGTAACGTAGAAGCGTCTATTTCACACAATTCATTGAATGATAGTCATCATCTCGTAGTCTCTTGTCAGTTGATATACTTCAAAGGCAAGGAGCTTGAGGTTGATGGTGGTGTCATACGCGGCACAAATTAATGAAGGCGATTCTTTTGAATTTTTATAGACGTCCTTTGGTATCTGGGTTAGTATAGAATATGTCCGCAACATAATCTTACAAGTCTGATACCATTTCGTTCTTGAGTAACTCCCACTTGGCTCCTTTCCTAGCCTGATCAGAGCGATGACTTTCCTCCATATGTTAGAGAATTGTATGGCAGCGATACCATTGCCCATCACGTTCATAATCCACATGACTGTCTCTGGCCTAAACTGCTTCACTTGTTCTATGCGTGGGTCATGTAATTTGGCCACCTTATTATTCAATGTTTTGTTGCATTCTGTAACCCTTCATTAATGAATGGGCTGCGTAATGAGTGGTTCTTTTCCTCGTCATCTGGTTCATTCTTTATCTGGAGAAACCTTGTTGGCGAACTGCCTGGTCAGGTATGATACTTCTTTAGAAATGCTGTAGAGTGGATTTCCTTGGCACCTGCTACTCTACTTCATGTCCAAATCTTCTAGTAGGTCGCACCACCTTTGTCTTTTGAGACTGCCAATGCGTTAAGACTTTCTGCGTCACCTTCCACTTTCCTCTTTACGATCAGCGAGCGTATCATCTTCTGACAGGCGTCTGCACCTCTCCAGAGTCACCTGTGATACGCGGAAGAGTCCAGTGAGGTACTCGCAGTGACAATCTCTGGTGCTATGGTGTCATGTTTTTCTTTTATAGCTCCACAGAGGAATCACGTAATTTCACTTCTAAAACAAGGTGCACGTTCTCCTTATACAATTCTCCTGTAGATTGGTCCCCTCGCGCCAGTTTGAAGATGAAACATTTGTGTGCACTCTAACTGGTGCTGGTACATGGAATGTAAAAATTTAAAGTCATTTTGACTATTTTTCAACCAGGTCCGTCTCAAGAAATATGTATAGGTTTTTTAAATTACCGCTACCAGTCACAAACTTTGTTAATTATTGTATTATTTATTTATTTTGCTACATGTTTCGAGGGAATACCTCATCTTCAGGCTAAATGGCATTACAAAAACAATTTCACGGTAAGATTATACCGATGTTACATAGTCTTTTCATAAATGCTGTGGTTATCCTGTGGAAGAAGAGGAAACTTAGTAAGAGCCGATGTCACTTTGGAAGCTGGACAGGTGTTTGCATGAAAATGCCTTGTAACAGTCACTCACTTTGTCCTTCTGGCGTGGCAGTCTCGTTGTGATGAGCTGAGGTGTTTACATCGTATGTGATGTCTCTGAGCTGCGTGCGAAGTGTTTGATATTCAACAGTTTCTGCAGCCCACTGTGCATTCACATCGCTGACAAAGATGGTTCTCGAACACTGTAGCTCCCCCATCGTCTACAGTTGAAAGATGCCAGCAGTTTTCGGATGGCGTTTAAATTTGAGGTCTATTGTTTCGGCACATCTTTCTATTCCGTCGCCACTTGCGTCTGTCTCATTATATCTTTGTAATACTAAGGCAGGTGAAGAAACAATGAGGAGTTTTATTGACTGGGATATAAAATTTCTGACACGTCAAAGAGGAAATCAATTTGATGTGGTTGGTAGACTAACGTGTCTGTGCATGATTGGTCTTCTCTGTTTAGAACGAGAGGTCTGGCTTTGTGCTGACTACACTTCCGTGTTTATCTCTCCAGCCATTTGCTTTCCACCTACTTTCAGTCTATGGCTAGTTAGTCAATTACGTGTCTCTTGCAGAAGTGGGACGTTAGAAATGGGTTGTTTGTGCAACTCCGATAGTAAAATTTCTGTATTTTACACATTGCTTTCAAGTGGAATAATCACAAGCGTGAGAAATGTCGTCGCCTCGTTATGACTTTGCTGTTCCGGTGGTGGGACTGTCAACAAATTTCTTTTTCAGGGGCCGCCCCATTTTACGAATGGATTGAGTAATCTACGGCGAGGCTTCTGCTGCGTCTCTCTCCTCACTTGACGAATGTGAGGAAACCCACAACGAGTAAGGTGGTATTCCTAGCTGACGCAGTGGACGAAAGCATTATTTAAGTGTACATCTACATCCATACTCTGCAAACCACTGTGAAATGTATGGTGGAGGATGAAACTTCCTGGCAGATTAAAACTGTGTGCCGGACCGAGACTCGAACTCCGGACCTTTCCCTTCTGCGGTTAAGTGCTCTACCATCTGAGCTACCCAAGCACGACACGCCCCGTCCTCACAGCTTCACTTCTGCCAGTATCTCGTCTCCTACCTTCCAAACTTTACAGAAGCTCTCCTGTGAACCTTGCAGAACTAGCACTCCTGAAAGAAAGGATATTGCGGAGACATGCCTTAGCCACAGCCTGGGGGATGTTTCCAGAGTGAATATCTCATTACGGTGGAGGATGTTTCCCATTATACCAGTTATCAGAGTTTTTCCCAGTTCCATTCATGAATGAAACTCAGGAAAAATGATTGCTTAGAACCGGGGTTCCCAGACAGCGTACCATTTGACATTTTAGGAAATTTGGACGTACCACTATAGCCTGTTCGTCTTTAACGAACACTGTGCTGGGGGACAGGGAGGGGAGTGCACAAATTTGAGCGACATCTGTCGCAGGGGTGAGGAGCGGTACCAGGGGAATAGTGTTCGTCATCCTGCTCACTGTTGACAACACACATCCTGTTTTTGTGTCGTGTCGAATGTCTCGTAGAGAAGTAGTAAAGTTTCTTAGAAGCACCTTTTTACCGAATCGTTCATGCTTACATGTGGGAATTATTTAAAGGGCGAAGTAAGTTTACTCTTGCAGTTGAAATAACAACGTTTCCTGAATTGTTGTGGACTGGCAAGACAGCCAATCCACTAGGAGGAAGCCGAAAGGAACGCGTTTAAGCTCACGCAGGCTGGCGTGAGATCTGGAACAGTTAAAGGAATTGAGACTAGTAAAAAAAGTACGTAGCTGCTGGAATACTTAACTTTAATCCATAATTGGTGAACATCGCTCTTGACGGTACATGTTTTACAGCATCAATAGTAACTGGTAATGGCGCCTTGCTAGGTCGTAGCAAATGACGTAGCTGAAGGCTATGCTAACTATCGTCTCGGCAAATGAGAGCGTGATTTGTCAGTGAACCATCGCTAGCAAAGTCGGCTGTACAACTGGGACGAGTGCTAGGAAGTGTCTCTAGACCTGCCGTGTGGCGGCGCTCGGTCTGCAATCACTGATAGCGGCGACACGCGGGTCCGACGTTACTAGCGGACCGCGGCCGATTTAAAGGCTACCACCTAGCAAGTGTGGTGTCTGGCGGTGACACCACATGAATAATGGAAGCGATGTCTTCAATTCTCCTTTCCACCGTACTGTGGGATAACGGAACCATTTGTATTTCTTTGGGCACTTTCCCCCAAAATTGCTTGCACAGTGTTCTCTAGCCGCGGGCACTAAGGGAGAATCGCCGATGGTGTGAGGTTATCATTCGTTTGCAGTTCTAAAACTAGCCGGGAATGAGGCTTTTATCAAGTTAATGTTTTAATAAAATTTCCCATGGATTGGATTCTTTTTTACAAAACGCAGACCTCCTTTGAAAAAAGTCGAAGATTAACAATTAACACTCGAGTGCTTAGAATTCTGGTAACGTTTTAACAGGGAAGGCGCCATGCTTTGATTTGAAAATATTCATGGGCATACAACGCACTGAGAAGTGGACTATCACCGGTTACTGTATCGGTCTTTACCGTAGAGGCAAATTGTAAATAACTTTCGTCGCACTTAGATAATGGTTCAGGTTTCTTAATTACATCCTTGGAAGTAGAAGTTTCGTCCTTTGAAAATCGCTTCCTGGTTAACTTAAAAAACAAACGCATAAAAATCGCACAATAAAATTAAACTTCACATAACATGTATAATAGTCAAGAATCAGCATGTTGTAATAAGCACATTCCGGTTCCAGACGTAAGCTTAGGGTTTCCATAATCCCTGTCTGACAAACCGGAACATTTCTCTTAAACTGACTAAAAACGGATATGATTTGGGAAGCAGAACCGGGACACTTCTCAAGATTATAGAGGTGAATTAATTACTGGAAATAATTTTTTGGGTTTGAAATTACTACTGTCTGTAGATACACAAAAATAACGGATCTTCGAAAGATCATCACCTATTTGTTTGACTATGACGCGTGCCAACACTAATTTCACAATTTCTATTGATTTTGTTCTGCCCAACGTCACTTTTTTCTACTTCGGAATCATTAAAAACGTTGGAGCTTAGCCTAGAATTACAGACCGCCGATTTGAAAGACATATTTTGGTTATCGGTATGACGGCACATTACTAATTCCGCTGCTGTTACTAATTTGTTCTCTCGAAAATAATGACTGCCCATTTTTTGAAGAGTGTGCAGAGTACACATCTGATTAATGCTTTACGCTTGCTAAATGATCCTTGGGAATGGGATGAGAAGTTCCGCCGTATGCAAGACACCTTTTTCTTTTGTTTCACCAATACATGTTTAGCACTTTTGTGCTATCTTCAGTGGGTTCTATTTTTTATTTTTAACTATAAATTTGTTGTTAACGTATTAACATTTGTGTTGTTTACAACATTATGTAAAAGTTGCATTTATAACTTAATTGGCGGAAAGTAGGTGTGAGCATAAGTAATATACCTTACATGATGTTATTGTCCATTTATTTTGGTAGCTGTTCTGCTACACAATATACAACTTGTCGTCTGCAAACAGCAAAACGTAATTTATTTTCTGTTTGTTATGCATTTACGAACGGAAATAAGACTGCATCACGTTTTCTTTCTGTAACTTACAGTTTTGAAGTTGTGGTGCGCTCTCCTGTGTTGTTGGCGAAGTAAATAGGCTTACTTCTTTGCCTGTGTTCGCGTGGCAATGCACTTTTTTCGATTACTCAAAACATAGGCGGAGTTTTCGCTGCCATTACGTGTTGTTGTGGCTGTGTGGCGTTCATTTGTTTCGTAGCGTGTTCTGCTGGGTGAGGAGTAAAATGCAAAACAAACAGAAAATAAATTACGTTTTGCTGTTTGGAGACGACAAGTTCTATATTGTGTAGCAGAACAGCTACCAAAATAAATGGACAATAACATCATGTAAGGTATGTTACTTATGCTTACACCTACTTTCCGCCAATTAAGTTATAAATGCAACTTTTGCATAATGTTGTAAACAACACAAATGTTAATACGTTAACAACAAATTTACAGTTAAAAATAAAAAATAGAACCCACTGACGATAGCACAAAAGTGCTGAAACATGTATGGGTGGAACAAAAGAAAAAAGGTGTCTTGCATAAGGCGGAATTTCTCATCCCATTTTCGTAGCAAGCACGGAGACAACAAGAAGAACTGCACCACAAGATGTTTAAATGATCCTTAATATCTGCTCTTCCTCCTGTTCAGTGGATACCTAACACAAACTTTCTGCTTCAGTCACTTCTCCCTCGTTTTATGAAGGACCATTCGTCTGATTGTTTTTCTTGGAATCGACTCTTCCTCTTTGGCATTTTGAATATACTTGAAATAAGCAAGCAATTTAATAATAAATTAATGGGTTACTACTCAGACAGAGAAAACGAGAACCACGTTGGTGCAAAGCTTAAACTGAGCAGAGACAAAAGACAACAATGGAGACTGAGCAGTCTTGCTGTGCAATAAAACTCCTTAAGGAACTCAGTCAGCTACAATAACAAGAACTTCAATTCTTTAGCACAAGAGCTGGAGTTGAAATACAGATCAACGCAAGAATTTGTAGGAAAAATATATGTATAGTATGACAAAATTTCCCAGAAATCCGAAATCCGGGACGAACTGCCGTCCCAAAAACGTATTTATCGGGACGTCGATTTGCTTAATCTGAAAGTGGGACTCCGGAAAACCAGGACTTCTGGCATCCCTGCACGTGCCTTCTTTGTATCATGATGCCATTTAAGGTAATGCCCAACAAAACGGCAATAACAACAATAAACTGTTCACTACGTAACGACTACTGCAGTAGCACTTACAAAGCGACACGAAAACTTTCGAATAACCACCGAACAAAATAAGGCCAACGTCAAAGGAGTATCAATTTCTTCCGCCCATGGCAGCGACGACTGATGAAGGGAGCAGTGGGGAGGATAATACTCGACCTTCCTGCGGCCTGCGTGCAATCACAAACATTCTGCACGAAATACAATTTCTTTAACATTTTACAGAATTAACAGACGCTACTTTTATCAATGAGCTTTACTTTATAGGTAAAGTAACGTGAGAGAATATATTTCTTGTATCAGTACGTGTTCTGTTTATTTGTACGTGTACCACCTGAAATGTACCACCTCTGGGAACCCCTGGCTTCGAGGCATTTGTGGGCGCCGTAATTCGTCTAATCACGTGTACGCAATCCCTATGGGAGCGATCTCTTATAATCGTACCTACGCAAAACTCGTTTGCATTTCACAGCACAGTTTGCATGTGTCTGTCAGTTCCTCTCTTTCAGCATCTCCGTTACGATCTGCTATGGCTCAAAGAAACCTGTGACCCTTCGCGCTGCCCTTCTTCGTACACCTTCAATATCCCCTGCTATTCCTCTCTAGACCGGACTCCACAGATCTGAGCAATATCACTAGTCAACAGCCATTTTGCATCTGGGATGTGATACATCAACTACAATGTATCTTGGTGTGTAGAATCCGAATATACCTTTCAAAATGTTCTAGCACGTACCTATTTTTTGAGTTTTAAAAGGTTTTTTTTATTTTTCGTATTCAGTATTTCGCTTTTTGCTGTTCTTCTGTTTTGATGTTTAATTGTTTGTTTTTGATTTGCAGAGGAGAGCTAGAAGATCTAGAAATCGTAGTAAATGATTGGTGCGGTAATCCAGTGGTGTGAAAGAGATCCTCAGTGAGTGTTTCCTGTGAAAGATAGTGCAAACTTTTTGTGTTTAAAACTTACACTAAGAAAAATGGTAACTAGTAAATCTCATTGCTGTCTAAACCACACCTCAACTTTTGTAATGTGTGTGGGAAATTCACTCCAAAAGCTCAAAGAAAACCAATCACTGATTTGCTTAAGAAGGCATATAAAATGTATTTTGATTGTCCTGTTGGTGATCGAGATAAAAATGTTGCGCCTCATATTGTCTGCATAACCTGTCCTACAACCTTAACTGAGTGGTTGTAAGGAAAACGCAGAGCCATGCCATTCGCTGTTCCGATGCTGTGGTGTGAGCCTAATGACCATTATTCAGACTGTTACTTCTGCCTTACAAATATTTCGGGACATTGAAGCAAAACCAGACATAAAATAAAGTGTCCAAATGCTTCTTCGGTGCATTTGCCTGTGCCTCATGATGAGGGGTTGCCTGTTCCTGTCTGTAACTTGAAAGCCATGGAAAGAGTACTGCCCTCAATATCACGACACTTCGCCTCAGCTCTTTAATCAAAAGGAATTGAACGATTTGGTTCGCGATCTAAAACTTTCCAAACAGCAAGCTGAACTCTTGGGGTCAAGATTGCAACAATGAAGCCTTCTAGCTCCAGGGACAAAAATTTCCTTTTTCAGATCAAGAGTTGCATCCTTCTGTCAATATGTCGATATGCAGAATTCAATGTGTATATGTAGAGATGTCAATGGTCTGATGATGCAGCTAGGTGTACACATAATCCACAGGAGTGGCGACTATTTATTGATTCCAGTAAAACCAGCTTGAAAGCAGTACTACTGCATAATGGCAATGCGTTTTCTTCTGTACCTTCGGCTTATGTAGTAGACATGAAACAAACTTATGAAACCATGGCTTCGGTGCTAGAGGCAATCAAATAGGAAGGTCATGAATGGCAGCTTTGCTGTGATTTAAAAGTTGCACGTCTTACAGGTGTACAGGCTCGACTCACGAAATACTGCTGCTTTTTGTGCCTTTGGGACATCCGTGACACCAAGAACTACCATACAGTCAGCGAATGGCCTATAAGAAAGTCAATGTTCTTGGAAACGTTGGTTGATCCCAATAAAACCATTTTGCCTCCCCTTTATATCTAGTTGGGCCTTATCAAGAACTTCGTAAAAGCTCTGGATAAAGAAGGTGAGGCCTTCAATCACTTAAAAGAAAATTTTCCCAAATGAAGTGAGGCAAAGCTGAAAGAGGGTATATTTGTTGGAATACAAATAAGAAAATAGCTGAAAGATCCAACCTTTGATATCAAACACACAGATATCCAATTAGCTGCTTGGTCTTCTTTTAAAGCAATTGTGAAGGGCATTTTGGGTAACAGAAAAGACAAAAACTATATTACCTTTGTGAATCATCTGTTGGACAACTATAAAGACATAGAGTGTAGAATGTCGCTTAAAATTCACTTTTTACACTCTCACCTTGATTTATTCCCGAAAAATTTGGGAGCAGTAAGCGATGAGCATGGTGAACGCTACCCCCAAGACATTCTTACCATGGAACACCGTTACCAAGGCCATTGGAGCCCTTTGATGATGGGTGACTACTGCTGGGGTCTTGTTAGGACAAACGAAAGCTCCGTCGTCGCATTTTTTAAAAACCAAAGACGAGTAAAGGTGAAAATATATTCTGTACTAATTTGGACCTTTTATTGGCATCATGCCTGTATATACATACAAAATAGTATTGATTTCAAATGTTCTAAACGTGTATTTTTGTTTGATTTAATTGTGTAAATTTTCGCTATCACCATTTTTTATTCTGCTGTGTATCTAGGAAATGTGACGTCATCGAGAAAAACTAATTTTACCAGTGTATTCATCACCCCAAAAATAGGTAAATTCACCCATTTACAAACCATATGCAGGAAAAAAGTTCAAATTTGTTAAGCAGTGTATTCTAAGACGGGCCGTACTACTGTTTCGTTATCAATCTCCTCCGTAGAGTGATTGCATTTCCCAAGTATCCTACCAATGAACCAAAAGTCCGGCTCCTGCTTAAGCTACGATTGCGAGTTTTCGGTCGTTCCATTCCATTTCATAACCCTACAAACTGTTACACTCAGGTATTTGTTGGACGATTCCAACTGCGACTCACTGATATTATTGCCATATGGCTCTACAGCTTTTCATTTCGTGACGTGCACAATTTTGCTTATCTGAAAATACAAACAAGTTTCTAATCTTTCCGCTACTTTAACATGTTATCAAGATCTGAATGAATACTTGTGATGTTGTATTCCTTTTTTTATGACGTTGTTTCATTGTAGATAACTAAATTTCCCGCGAAAAGTCTGAGGTTAATGTTATGAGGGGCGTCCAGTAGGTAATGCAACACATTTTTTGTTTCTCGGCCAGTTTCGGTTTCAAAGACGCAGAATTTGTTGTGGGACATGGTGGAATATTCTCGCTTTAGCACCTATAGTTTCATGAAGTTCCGATAGGTGGCGACACTATACCTAGCTTTCAAAATGGCGTCTTGACGGAGGTGTTTTCCAAGCAAAGAGCTGTTACTGAGTTTCTTTTTGCGGAAAACAGAGCATCACAGGTATTCGTAGGCGTTTGCAGAACGTCTACGAAGACCTGGCAATGAACAAAAGCACGGTGAACCGATGGGCGAGGCGTCTTCACCATCGCAACGAGACAGCGCAAGCCTCTCAGATCTCCCGCTGCGCGCCGGCCGACAGCACACAGCTGTGCGACTCCTGGGATGTCGGCACGTGGGACACTCTCAGTCCAGGTGATCGACGGATCAGAGACAAACATCTCGCTGCTTAACTGCACGTCTCTGTTGGTAGTGCTGCTCCAACTAAGAGGAGCTCACAAAACTTCATTGGATTGATCTTCCTCGTCCAGCCCACAGCTTCCACCTCCTTGGCCCAATGAAGGATACTACACTCCGTGGGAAGCAGTGAATGTATGATGCGTTGTTATCGATGGAGGAAGACTTTGGCTTCGCCGTAGACCAGTAGAGTGGTACCGTGCGGGCATACAGGTTCTCCCAGTAAGGTGCGTAAGGCCATCACATGGTCGAACACGATATTGAAAAATAGGATTTGTAGTCAAAAGAGCGGGCAATAACACGGTGTATTGAAATCCTGAATAGAACCAACCTGCAGCGGACTTCAATGCGAGATGCCTATAACAGTTTCCACAACGAAACGTTGTCTCGAAACCTGGCAGAAAATCCAAAGAGTTCCTGGTCGTATGTGAAGTATGTTAGCGGCAAGAAAAATCAATGCCTTCTCTGCGCGATAGCAATGGAGATATTACCGAAGACAGAGCTGCCTAACCAGAGTTACTAAACACAACCTTCCGAAATGCCTTCACAAAGGAAGACGAAGTAAATATTCCTGAATTCGAATCAAGAACACCTGCCAACATGAATAGCGTAGAAGTAAATATCCTCGGAGTAGTGAAGCAACTTAAATCACTTAATAAAAGCAAGTCTTCTGGTCCAGACTGTATACTAATTAGGTTCCTTTCGGAGTATGCTGATGCATTAGCTCCATACTTAACAATCATATACAACCGTTCGCTCGACGAAAGATCCGTACCCAAAGACTGGAAAGTTGCACAGGTCACACCAATATTCAAGAAAGTTAGTATGAGTAATCCACTAAACTACAGGCCCATATTGTTAACGTCGATATGTAGCAGGATTTTAGAACATACATTGTGTCCGAACATTATGAATTACCTCGAAGAAAACTGTCTATTGACACACAGTCAACATCGGTTTAGGAAACATCGTTCCTGTGAAACACAACTAGCTCTTTATTCACATGAAGTGTTGAGTCTATTGACAAGGGATTTCAGATCGATTCCGTATTTCTGGATTTCCGGAAGGCTTTTGACACTGTACCACACAAGCGGATCGTAGTGAAACTGCGTGCTTATGGGATATCGTCTCAGTTATGTGACTGGATTTGTGATTTCCTGTCAGAGATGTCACAGTCCGCAGTAACTGACGGAAAGTCATCGGGAAAAACAGAAACGATTTATGGCGTTCCCCAAGGTAGTGTTATAGGCCCTTTGCTGTTCCTTATCTACATTGGGAAACAACCTGAGCAGCCGTCTCCGGTTGTTTGCAGATGACGCTGTCGTTTATCGGCTAATAAAGTCATCAGAAGATCAAAAGAAACTGCAAAACGATTTAGAAAAAATATCTGAATTGTGCGAAAAGTGGCAGTTGACCCTGAATAACGAAAAGTGTGAGGTCATCCACATGGGTGCTAAAAGGAACTCGTTAAACTTCGGATACATGATAAATCAGTCTAATCTAAAAGCCGTAAACTCAACTTGATACCTAGGTATTACAATTACGAACAACTTAAGTGGGAAGGAACACACAGAAAATGTTGTGGGGAAGGCTAACTAAAGACTGCGTTTTATTGGCTGAACACTTAGAATATGTAACAGACCTACTAAGGTGACTGCCTACACTACGCTTGTCCGCCCTTGCCGGCCGAAGTGGCCGTGCGGTTAAAGGCGCTGCAGTCTGGAACCGCAAGACCGCTACGGTCGCAGGTTCGAATCCTGCCTGGGGCATGGATGTTTGTGATGTCCTTAGGTTATTTAGGTTTAACTAGTTCTAAGTTCTAGGGGACTAATGACCTCAGCAGTTGAGTTCCATAGTGCTCAGAGCCATTTGAACCATTTTTTGTCCGCCCTCTTTTAGAATACTGCTGCGCGGTGTGGGATCCTTACCAGATAGGACTGACCGAGTACATCGAAAAATTTCAAAGAAAAGCAGCACGTTTTGTACTATCGCGAAATATGGGAGAGTGTGTCACAGAAATGATACAGGATTTGGGATGGACATCATTAAAAGAAAAGCGTTTTTCGTTGCGACGGAATCTTCTCACGAAATTCCAATCACCAACTTTCTCCTCCGAATGCGAAAATATTTTGTTGACACCGACCTACATAGGGAGGAACGATCACCATGATAAAATAAGGGAAATCAGAGCTCGTACAGAAAGATATAGGTGTTCATTCTTTCCGCGCGCTATACGAGATTGGAATAATAGAGAATTGTGAAGGTTGTTCGATGAAACCTCTGCCAGGCAATTAAATGTGATTTGCAGAGTATCCACGTAGATGTAGATATAGATGCATTCATGAAAAATTTGTTGCATCACTTATTGAGCTCCCTTCACAATATTGTCTGTGAGGTCATTTATGTGCATCATGAACAGCAAGGCCCTCAAAACACTTCCCTGGGGCACACCCAAATTTACTACCACACCAGCATTTAATTGAATGCCTTATCAGTTGTCTTTCAACAAGTCATGTGAGGAAAGCGCGAGCTGGGTTTCATAACAAAGATGTTTTCGGAACTCATTCTGGTTAGCATGGAGAAGGTTAGAGATACCTCATCACGTTTGAACTCAGTATATGTTCCAAGATTCTACAACAAATCAATTTCAAGGATATTGAACGGCAGTTTTTTCTGGGGGTTAAAAGAGGGGCTAAGTCGGGTGCATATTCGGTAGAGAATATTATAGATATTCCACTGGACTCTGGATCTTTGGGACACAAAGGAATTACAGACATTGGCTGCAAGCAGGCATAGACTGAATTCAGTGGGGAAGGTTTAACATTTGTGCCGGACCAGAGTTCGAACCCGGGTCTCCTGCTTACTAAGCAGATGCTCTGACCACTGAGCCATGCGGACACAGTGGTCATCGCAACTGCACGGACCACTCGAGCACGCCTCCCATCAAACGCTGTAACCTCCCCGCAGAGAAAAATGTCAATGATAATGTGAGCCAAGAGTAACCTTCCCACAAAATATAATAACTTATAATTAAATGAATTTTTAAATATTGTAACCTCTGAACAAAATTGATTTTAATGTAACCTCTGAACAAAATTGGCTCCCATTTATAGTCTCTGTGCAAAGAATGCATTCACACTAATATTCCCACAAAATTCTTTTCTCATTTAATGTCAAGTTCGAAATAGAAAAATTCCTAAAGACCAAAAATGATAAAAAAAGTTCTGTAACCTGATAAATTTTATGAGGA
This sequence comes from Schistocerca cancellata, assembly GCF_023864275.1. Taxonomy (NCBI): domain Eukaryota; kingdom Metazoa; phylum Arthropoda; class Insecta; order Orthoptera; family Acrididae; genus Schistocerca; species Schistocerca cancellata. The sequence goes on from NC_064630.1 coordinate 808,729,669, forward strand.
CAGCAGCGCTGACCTTTGGCCCTGTATTCTGGATAAAAAAAGCAAAAATTCTTACCTCAATAAAAACCGCAATTATATCTGCTCTTAAGTTGGAATTTTTCGACACAGCTTCGTGCAATGCTGGCGTATTTTTGATTATTGGAAGGAATGATCATGCAGTTGAAATGTTCTTTAAATTGAAATGAATGCTTTTCTTTAAAAGAGTTGCTTTATATTATAAAATTATTATTGGGGCATTTCTTTGAACAAATTAAATTACAATTAACATACATTATTAAATATGCGCAAGGCTGCTTCTTTACCTTCTACAACAATACTCATCCTCCAGAGTCCTGACCAGAGTCGCGAGCAGAGCACACAGCCGACGCATGCCGACTCCCGCCGACTAGCACGGACTAGCACGGACTGACTACTACTGTCGACTCGCGCGGTCAAGCGCAGACTAGCAACAGCTAACGATAAACTACTCTCTGGTCAGAGATTCTGTCATGCCTCGTCCATGGCCGGCAATGTATAGGTCTTTCAACGCAAATCTTCAACTTATCCCCACACTAGTTCCCTTCGCCCATTATCCTCATTACTCGAGGCATTTCGTCGATTCCCGTAAGACTTCGAGACTGACGTGCATCCGCACTGAAGAGACTGGGTGGTGTTTTAGCGAGGAAAAGTTTCGTAAGGGTTTGAAATTACGTGTAAAATTTGTTGGAAGGCGCTGTGTGTCCTCATTCTCAATTACTGGACGAGTGTAGTCTGGGTAACATGCACGCCATGAGTTACATTGCCTGAAAAGATACACACAGTTTCTAACTGCAATACTTAGCTTAACTGTGTTAAACTTTTAGCTTCAACTTATATCACTTAATGGGTAGATTATGAGACCATTTTAAACTTTTAAATTTGGTTAACAGTTGTATGAAATATTGAAAATCAAATTTCTTTTCCCCTTGAAGGCATTAGATAGGCAATCTGCAACTATGACGTTCACCGTGCCCCAGGATAGCAGTTTAGTAATACAGATGCTCCTGTCTTAAGATTCTTTGCTAAGTAGGTGCGATAGTAGACTTCTGAGGGATTCGGAGACGCGCTACTGTCATCTTATTTGGTCGATACAACCCATACGAAAGTGTAACAGAGGTACTCATGGAATTTAAATGGGAATCTCGCGAAGAAAAGCGACGGCATTGTCGGATTAATTTAGGGAACGGGGATTCGAGGTAGGCTTTGTAACAGTTATCCTGCCTGCGCGGTATCTCTAGTTACCATGAGAATGTAGTAAGAGAGACAATGACATCGACGGCGGCAACAATAAAGCGCGAACTGAATAGATCAGCGAATGCGTAATGCTGATAACTACATTAGTTCCACCATGCGTTGTGCAATGGACTGTAGACGTAGACTATGACTCAAAGGCGTTCTGCCAGTCCTAAAGTCACATAAGGTAAAAATCGTAGCAGCAGCGCATTCCGTTACGTCTCAGTTGTCCTATTTAGCACGGTACTACCTCGCCTCCCGAGCTGCTAACCGGTTAACAGGCTAACGCCAGGAGAATCTGTGAATTGCCGTAATGTACCTCCTACCGTCTCTAATGACCTCGATGGCGACTGGACGTTAAACCGAATCTTTCTTCTTTTTTACCACCTACCATTTGTTTTACACTTGCAACGCATTAACGTACGTGAACATTAAAATTGTAAAACTCTAGAGATGTCCATTTGCGCTTGTTTTTGATGAGATTAGTGTTGAAGGTTGGCAGTCATCTGGAAAAGGAAAGGGCGATAGGTTTGCCCCCTTGTGTTTCCGCCAAATGCCAGGTGAAAGAATGGATCGGAAGGCGACTCAAGACTGTGTGCTGGCAGAATGACTGTAGCCAGGGCATGGCTGCTGTATTTTTTTTCTAGGGGTCCCGAGCAGGTAGTTTCCTCGCGACGACCTATACGCAGTGTTGGAGCGTGCCGAGGCTGCGCGATCAGCCGGCCAGGTTGCGCCCCGCTGGAAGGCATACCAAGTGGCCTGCGCTGGACATCGGAGAGAGAACGGGGAAGGGATTTGTTTTCCAGCGTAGCAGGGTACTAGAGTTCAAGAAACTTACGGAACTGCGAGCGGCTAACATCCTCGATAGCCGCCGATATTTTGACAGGCGAACTTCCCCTCACAAATGAAGCAGGTGATGGCTGTGCATTTCCACGGTTGATGCTACGTTAATCAGAAAGGCCCGTGTGCAGAAAGACAAGAGCAAACTGTCAACTAGCGCCATCACAGAACCGAAGATAATCTCCTCAGACGTTATCGATAGTCAAACAAATGGGTAAACAAGTGGCGCTAACCCTGTCCTTATGACCAAGGCGAGAACTAGATTCCAGGCAGAATTTAAGCAAAAACCTCCATCTATATTTATAAGGCCACCTGCTAGTTCGATTGCAACAGCTTCCTTAGTAACACTATCCCAGTAACTGGAAGAGTGCGTCAGTATCTCTGTTATTATACACAAAAGAGCCAAAGAAAAGGGTATAGGCATGCGTCTTCAAATACAGACATATGTAAACAGGCACAATACGGCGCTGCTGTCCGCAACGCCTATGTAAGACAAGTGTCTCGCGCAGTTGTTAGAACGTTTGCTACGCTACAATGGCAGGTTATCAAGATTTAACTGAGTTTGAACGTGGTGTTATAGTCGGCGCACGAGCGATGGGACACAGTATCTCTGACGCAGCGAAGAAGTGGGGATTTTCCCGTACAACCCTTTCATGACTGTACCCTGAATATCACGAATCCGGTAAAACGTGAAATATCCGACATCGCTGCGGCCGGAAAAAGGTACTGCAAGAACGGGACCAACGGCGACTGAAGAGAATCAATCGTTCAACGTGACAGAAGTGCAACACTCCCGCAAATTGCTGAAGATTTCAGTGCTGGGGCATCAACAAGTGTTAGCGTGCGAACCATTCAGCGAAACATCATCGATAGGGGCTTTCGGAACGCAAGGCCCTGCCATATACCCTTGATGACTGCACGATACAAAGCTTTAAGCTTCGCCAGGGTTCGTAAACACCGACATTGGACTGTTGATGATTGGAAATATGTTGACTGGTCGGACGAGTCTCGTTTCAAATTTTATCGAGCGGATGGACGTGTACGAGTATGGAGACAACCTCATGAATCCATGGACCGTGTATGTCAGCAGGGGACTGTTCAAGCTCGTGAAGGCTCTGTAATGGTTTGGGGCGTGTGCAGTTGGAGTGATATGGGACCCCTGATGCGTCTAGATACGACGCTGACAGGTGACACGTACGTAAGCATCCTGTCTGATGACCTGCGTCCCTTCATGTCCATTGTGCTTTCCGGCCGACTTTGGCAATTCCAGCAGGACAATGCGACACCCCACATGACCAGAATTGCTACAGAGTTGTTCCAGAATCACTCTTCTGAGTTTAAACACTCCCGCTAACCACCAGATTCCTGACACATGAACATTATTGAGCATATCTGGGATGCCTTCCAATATGTGGTTGAGAACAGAACTCCACCCCCTTTTACTCTTACGGATTTATGGACAGTGCTGCAGGATTCACGATGTCACTTCCCTCCAGCACTACTTCGGACATTAGTCTAGTCTATGGCACGTCGTGTTGCGGCACTTCTGCATACTCGGAGGGGCCCTACATAATATTAAACAGGTGTACCAGTTTTTGCCTGTTCAGTGAATTCCATCAGATGATCTGTACCAGCGCACTGTTCTGCAACTGCAGATTATCTCTAATGTTGTAGCCACGCGCATTATTCTCAATGCAACAGTCATCCGCAAGCCTGATGGGTTCACCGACCTACGACATGACACAGCTGAAGGTGATACGGTCGACATGCGCCTCATGCAAACCAGTATCATCCTTTAGAGACACTAAAGTAGCCCTAATCATAGCTGGCGGTCGAAAAACACACTTCACATCATTTTCCTGAGAATACGACAAATTACATTGGAAATAACAGGAAAGCCGTAGACTTAGGCGTCACATCGTTATTCACATCAATCATTAACTTCACACCCGGTCGATAGCGCCACGTACGTCTGATTTCTCTCTCTTCACTTTTGCCGGCTTTTTGAAAGCGTATCTTTAAGCATCTGACTGCAAATAATACATTATACAAGTCACAGTTTGGGTTTCTTCAGGGTTGTGATACAGAGAAAGCTGTTTGCACGTACAGTGAGAATGTACTTGTTTCATTAGATAACAAATTAGAGGCTACTGGCATTTTCTGTGTCCTGTCGAAAGCCTTTGACTGCGTGAATTATATAATTCTCTTGAGTAAATTAGAATCTTAGGGTGTCATTGTTAGTGCTGAAAAATGGTTTCAGTCTTATATAACTAACAGAAAACAAAGGGTGTCTTTGCGAAATACGTGTGCAGTAAGCAGTCAGTCTTCATCTGATTGGGAATTAATTACAAGAGGTGTTCCTCAAGGTTCCATCTTGGGTCTGTTGCTCTTTCTTGTGTACATTAATGAGCTCTCGTCTGTTAAATTGCCAGATGCTAAGTTTGTTTTCTTTGCAGATGACACACGCATTGCAAAAGTAGTAAGCCAAGTACGGATCTAGAAATGGCTGCTAATCAAATTTTGACTGACAATAATAGTTTAAAGGTGTAGTGTCTAGGAATCCTGCATACTCGGATCGCAAGGCAATCAATCAAACCAGTCGTATTAACGAGTGTTATTAGAAAAAGAAAAGATGCAATACTTAACTTTTGCAATTACACAGATATGTCGCAAGCAAAGGCCGGCATACAAAGTAATCCATCTTCTTCAGTACAAACAATTCCAGGTCTGTGCTACATAGAGAGTACAAGCGAAGTGACTAGCATTGACGCTTATCTATAAGTCGCTAATCTTGAAGCTGTTATTCAACAGGGGCGTCACCAGTCGGTCGTGGCGCTTATGTCCTCTCCACATAGGGGCCGCTGCTGTCGCATTGTCGTCCTGGAGGGAGGTTCGGTCAGTGTGCGGTTAGCTGACTTCTCCTCACAGCCTTCTCTTCCCCATCGTTCCCAACTGGCGTGCCAGCGCTTGACTTTACGCCTTAACAAAAGGTAATTCACTGTGTAAGAGGTCCATGATTAAGGAACTTGTTGCTAGCGCACTCGAACAGATGTAATTTCGATGGATTGCTCACGCGCTGCCTGCGATATGTAAGCTATAACAGAATCTCAGACCAGAGAGCAGTGTTGTATGCAGTAGTAACTGTGTGGCAGTAGGAGTAGTAGTAGCTAGCAGTCGTGTGTATGGAGTTGGCCGGGCCGGTCGGGGGGAGCGATGGCGGAGCCTGAGCGATGTAGTATAAGGTAAACGCAGTCTCGTGCATATGTACTATTTTTATATCAAGTCCCATGTAAATGTTTTTTTAAAGAAATCTCTTAATAATTTTCTTATAAAAATGAACTTTTGACAATTATTCATCTCAATTTAAAGAATTTACTAATTTCTCCAGTCCATGGTCATCTCTTTATTACTGCAAAGAAAAATCAGTTGTTCTTTTTGTACAGACAAATCTATCGGCCAGCATTGCACTGGGCTGTGTCAGAAAAATTTCTTAAGGAGCAGATATATATGTGTTATCGGGCGACTTAATTGAAGTAAGAATTTTCAATTTATTCAGTATGATCTTTCAGGGCCATGACGCAGGCACTGCTGACGTCCTAATTTACCAGTTTAGATTCACAGTCAGTCAGTTATTGACAGGTTGTATATGAGTCAGATTTTTTATTAGGAGGTTAGTCAGATTGTATTATTGGTAGGTTACGGAATTTGCTTATTGGGAGGTTACGCTGAATGTGAATGATATAAATAATTATATTTTTACTGTAGGGAGGTTTCGGAATTTTTCTGTTGGGAGGTTACAACTGTCATTAAACGTTGAAAAGACCTACTATATGCAGTTCAGAATCTGTAAGAGATTTCCTTCCAGCATGTTTTATAATATATGAAGACCTTCAGATCTAAAAGGTTGACAACTCAATAATAAATTCAGTTGGGAATCGGTTACCACAGAATTGCTGAAGCTCCTAAACAAGTCTGTATTTGCAGTGAGAATGATGTCAGATGTTGGAGATTTAAGTATAAAAAAACTTGCAAACTTTGTTTGTATTGTATTGTATTCTATTGTATTGTATGTTAACCGGGGGCCTAGAAACGATGGAGAGGCTCCGTCTCCACCGCAGCGGTCCACAACCCAATGAACAACTGCAGTCCAAGTTCACCCCTCCACTGCCCCACACCAAACCTCTCTTTCAAGACTATTGTACGATTCGGCCCCCGATGGACCCCCCCCCCCAGGGAAAATCTCACACCATACGAGTGTAGCCCCTATGTTTGCATGGTAGAGTAATGGTGGTGTATGTCTATATGGAGAACTTGTTTGCTGAGCAATCGCTGACATAGTGTAGCTGAGGCAGAATAAGGGGAACCAGCCTGCATTCGCCGAGACAGATGGAAAACTGCCTAAAAACCATCCACAGACTGGCCGGCTCACCGGACCTCGACACAAGTCCGCCGGGCGGATTCGTGCCGGGGACCAGGCGCTCCTTCCAACTCCGGAAAGCTGTGCGTTAGACCGATCGGCTAACCGGTCGGGCTATACTTTGTTTAGTTTCATTCTATTGTGTCATACAGGACCATATTCTGGGATAACTCATCAAACTGAGCAAAAGTTTTTAATTTTTCAAAGTGTGTAATAGGAATTATTTGTGGCGCAAATTCAAGAACATCATGTAGAAACCTGTTCAAGGAATTTTGCATTCTAACCACTTCTTCTAGGTATGCTTATTTCTTAATGAAATTTGTTGCAAGTAATATATCTCTATTTCCAACCAATAGCTCAATACACATTATCAATACTAGGAATAAGAACACTCTACATAAAGACCTAAAATCATTTTTCTTGGTCCAGAAAGGGGTCCAGTACTGAGGAACGCACATTTCTGAAAAATTGCCAGCAACCATAAAAAAAAGTGAAGAATTTTTTGATAGGCAACACCTTATAGTCTACAAATGAATATCTTAACACGGAATGTTAGACCGGCTTAAGTAAAAATGTCTATTGGATTTCAGTTTTTACAGCATTGGGTCACAACAATCAAGATTAGGTATTTTGTGTATGATGAACTTACTATAAGTGCATGACTATGTTTCATTGTGACAGAGTATTAATTCTGTAAATATTTGCATTTCCAGTTTACTATAATGATTCACCTACTTTGACAATCCCCTGAAAAATGATGAGTATTATATGCAGATGTTTTTTATATTATACTTTCTGACCTGTTCCACACCCACGAGAATCATCTCATTTCTGGGTCTATGGCACGAAACCTGGTTCTAATCTCATTATAACGACTCTGTTGAAAGGTGACTTCGAGGTGGATCTACTCGGCCGACAAACTGTCGTGGTCACAAACGGCGTGCTCCCTGTGACCTAAGATACCCCCCTCATACTGACACAGATGGCGAGAACTGTCAGCTTGAATATACGAGTCAGTGCCAGTTGGCTTCCTATAAACAACATCTCCCAACGTACCACCATCTTTCCTCCTGAACAACACATCAGTCAAATTCTGATTCTTCCTTTTCCACACTGTTCTCTCTAGCAAGTAGCCGTAAATGCAACTTCAACGAAAACTACGTTGCTGACCATTAAAATTTCTGCACCATGAATATGGAATATAACTGACATCAAATTGGCGTGAACTGTCTACATATTCGGTTGTGCTAATGATTAGCGTTCAGGTCAGTCGTACAAGTACGTAAGACAAATATCATCTGCGTTCTCTATATTAGGAAAGATTACGCGTCGCATTTCCCATTCAGAATTCGCATTTAAATCTTGGTTGTATGTGCAAATCTTATCTAAAGCAAAAAAGAGGCACCATGAAAGAATTATTCGAAACAGACTGAAATCAGTAGATATTTATACGTGTACAGACAAATGATCACACTTCCAGAAAAAAAGAGAGAAGAAATAGCTTCACAAATTCAGGTATTTTCTGTTCAAAAAGACAAACATCAACAACTATATTCACACACACACACACACACAACACCGAAAAACTGTTTTGTGGAGCGGACAAGTCTTCACCGATCTTTAACGCGCCAATGCACTTGTAAGTGGACGCATTGTCGACTAGCGGATTGACAGCCAGTAGTCCGTTTTCTGTTGAGACTACTAATGCAACATGAGAAAATACGGCGACCTTTGTAATTTCCGCAATAATTCTTTCAAGCCAAGTATCACAGTCTGCTATTTGTCATACTTGTTCCATTTATCTGTATCTCTGCTCTCTACGAATGCAATCCTTTTATCTCCGGCAGTGTTATACACATTCCGTACGTTGTCAGACACTCTCCATTTGACCTTAGCTGAGCAGTATAGGAGGTCAGTACCAATGCACTAAAATGAAACTAAAACAATGTCGGTTTCAAGAAACCCCCTTCCCACCGCAAAATCAACGTGATCTTTAGACGAATACTGGTAATCCTCATTACTTCACACGAGCTGGGTCGTACATATCACGACGGCCTTCTGGCTATGGAACATAAAGCGCAGCTGTTCAGGACAGAAATGTGCTTATTATACAAATAGGCAAATGAGTGTGATTGGACTGGTTGTAACAGAGGAAACAGGCATTTTTGTGTCCACCTTTGTAATCAGTGGCTCGCTAGCTTCTTATGGTGCATCTCTAATGAGTCGCGGCGAGAAGGTACGGGTGGAACCCATTCCCTCACGTTCCCAATCGTGTAATAGTTACTAAAGGAAGTATTATTTGCCAATGAACCAACTTTGATTTCCTCTGTCGTGCTATCTGTTTTTTTTTCGTAGCCATTAATTCGCAGACGAAACAGAAAATTACGTTAACATTTTGCTCTGTAAGGAAAAAGGAAAGTTATTATTTAACTCTACGTCATTAGAAACGGGTTAGTGGATGCCAAAGTGCATTTAATGGTTAACTTCGGAAATGGTCAAGTGCTAGTTATGCATTTGGTTGATTATTCACATTTCTAGCACTTATTCAAGTAATGTGAAATGGTATCACCTGCTTTCAGAACTTAAAAATGTGAAGACGTGGGCCGATCCGAATGTTCCTACATACCACACAGACTAAATGTGGTTTTAGAGGATTTTTACATCACCGAGAACGAGAGCGAACAAGTTCAACAAATTCATTTTCTTTTCATATGGATATCGTCTCTTAGACTACATCAAAAGCTTTTGAACTATATTGCATAAGCGGTTCCTTTTTGTTTCTGAAGCAGTCCACCAGATCCAGAAGAAGTTTCACAAATGAATGAGAAGCAGAGAATAAAAAGTGAAACGCATATAGCAGATAATGAAAAAGATCAGTGTTTAACGTGTCAACAGTTATTCACTGGAGACGGAGCACAAGCTGGTATTGTTGGACAACAGGGTAGAACCAGTTATTGAGAAAAATTCGAGACTGATAAGATGATTTCTTTTTCGCTGACACAGAATAACCTGGTAATATGTGTGCTAAATTCATTACTGTAAAAGCGCTAATGTTAGATTACTCTCAAATATAGACTTTAAATTGAAATTGCTCCTGGTTTAAGAAATTCTGCGAGTCATGACTGTTGTATTTTAAAACAAATGCTAGAATCATCTATTCATCCCTATTATATTAACCCCATATTGAATTTTATTTCCTGATATCCACGTTTTTGATAACATGTCAGGCTTCTCCAGAATTATCTGTAGATAATTTTCTTTATTTTTTAAATGAAATAAAACAAAAAACAAATAATAGAAACAAAAAAGATTTCTTCTGTGCTTCTCTCTTCTCACTTTAGTTGACTGACATCTCTAGTTATGTTTCGTGTCCGTGACAAGAAAATTGTTGCACTGTGGTTCGGTTTATACATTAAATACAGGTAGCCCCTGCAACAAAAAGGCGAGTAGGTTCTTAAAGGTACATACTGACTTGTATACAAAGTCAAGTGGTTATCTATAGACAAACTAGATGAGCGATTGTCCATAGACAATATAGGACTGTCTACAGACATGCAGCTAGACAACGTATCTAGACTGTGTACATACGTTATCTCAATCACAACTTGGATGTCTTGCTCCGCAATATTTGCTAAATATGGGTGGTTTCGTTGGTATCGTGACTTGTGCACTGATAACGGACAGTGAAAGAAATAGAAAGAGGTTGGTGGAAATGTGAACTGTTTGTGGAGGCCTTCATGTCGTTTGTAATTTACTTTCGACTTCGAAAGTTGAAGCACCTTTTTTTCTCAACATCGCTTGATCATACTTAATATATTTTGGCCAGCTCTTCGATAACGAACTACTTCTTGTTGCGATTCACACAAACATAATGCCACGGGAAAATCTTCAATCAGCTGCAACACTCTGCCACATCTCAATAAGTAATGTTTAACGATAAGGAAAACAAAAAGAATTAAAAAAAATGAGGAATAGTTTTTCACAGTGCAGAGAAAATAACTGGAGGCCACACCTACCAACGCGTCCACATTACGAAATGCTGCGCAACATTGTTTAAGAAAATGTCTCATGTCTCGTATTTCAAAAGGGAGTCATAACTTTTGCAACTTTGTTGCAAAAGTGCGTCTGTGGACAAGAAATGTGTCTCAATTGTCTATATACAAAATCGCTCGAATGCCTACAGACACACTCTAGGTACAAATTGTCGCTTGACTTTGTATACTAGAGTATGCAAGGCATTAGGTTAAGGATATGCCACCACTGATAAGAGCACACCTACTGAAACCGTGTGGTATCCATACAAACCTTCGTGTACACGGCATCTTCACCTACATATGATGACCTATCAATAGAACTCAAGTGCCTCTGTCCATTATGACACGATCGCTCTTACTAACAAGTTTAATGCACCCAAAAGCTACTTAATTTTGAAACAATTTTCAGTAATTTTGAGTGGCGATGTACATGCAAATCTAATTTTACCTCCGTGTCACGACTGAATTCTTGAAACTCGTTCACGAGTTTCAGCGTGTTGGACACTTCCTTAGGTATAAAATAAAAATTGTCCGTTGATGAATATCTGTTGGTGCTATTAGCCGACTTTAACTGTCAATGCGACCAGACCACAGTTGAAGGGTCACTAACAGAGTCCCAAAGATGTTAAATTATGTAACTATAAGTTGTAGCATGCCTCAGCAGTCTCAAATCGTGTGCAGTCTCCTGGCGACTTATGGGTGGTTATAGGCTCTCTCAACGCCATCTTGAATTTCAGTCATATGTCCTTTCTGCTGCTTCGAACCACAAATTGATAATTCCAGGATACCTTAACACATACGACACTATCCTGGCCCACCTCCTCGTACAGACTTGCCATTTCGCTCCATCACTGTACTTTCTGGGACCCCTTCATTTCCTCTTTTAGCTGTCCATTTACCTTTTAACACACTTATGTATCTCCAAATTACAAATTCTTTCAATTTCCTCTTCACTAGTTTCCCTGCATTTCATTTCTTCCGCAATGCTTTGTCACTGTTTGGTAACACTGAAAATGTTTGGTTTGAAGAAGGTTTGCTTCGCCTACGCCTCCCTGGTTGTCTGTTCCTTACTCTGGCTGTCTCCTCTAGTACTGCTTCCTAAAAAATGGTTCAAATGGCTCTGAGCACTATGGGACTTAACATCTATGGTCATCAGTCCCCTAGAACTTAGAACTACTTAAACCTAACTAACCTAAGGACAGCACACAACACCCAGCCATCACGAGGCAGAGAAAATCCCTGACCCCGCCGGGAATCGAATCCGGGAACCCGGGTGTGGGAAGCGAGAACGCTACCGCACGACCACGAGATGCGGGCACTGCTTCCTAGCTAGCACAGTTCATTCCAGATTTATGTTTAGAGAGTCACTAGTCTTCTGTTTTCTATTAGTCACCAATATGTTACTTACGTTTACCTTCTATTAACTACATTTAACCAGAATGTGATATATCAGTTGAATGACACAGCACTTGTAAGTGTTCTTTATTTTCTGTCAGAAGGCCTATACAGTCTGGAAATCTATTCTGCTTATAGTTTATTTCCTCTTCTGAAAATTCCATGGTTTCTTTGATAATTTAATATCCAATACGTAGCAGGGAAGTACGAAACAGACAGAGCCACATTAATGAATTTATTTATCAGACTCGGAGTTTCATTCTCTTATTACACACAATTTTATCAAATTTTAAATTAGTGCATCTTTAGAAAGAAAGACGAGACGCACAATACATGATTCATTGGTGTCGAAATATCTCTTAGTAGATAACAATAAAACAGAAAAAGTTTATTTTGCAGGAGGCGGTTTTTTTAATTTAATTCTTAACCACAGAAAAATGACAACAGGACACTTATTTACATTTTTCATTTAAGACACAAAAGACTCATCAAGGACACAGTTACAGTAAAATTCCATCATTATCATTAACGGCATTGTGCCTGCTGGCAGGTCCATTAATGGCCAAGAGAGCTCCTGCTGATTTCATTTTCGATACTTCTGAAGATAGGAGCATTTCGACAAAGAGGATGTTTACGATGTCTTACCACTCAACATTAACCTTATTTTACAAAGTCATGCAAAACCTTGGCATACTGGTCTGCTAAATTAGTCACGAATAAAGAAGTCTTCTACTGAACAGTAGCACATGAATTGGACCCAGTTTTCCTGTCACTAATTCCATCCCTTGACAGTTTTCCGGTTTTATTCTTTATGTGAATTTCCATTCGAGGTATCGCGGAGTCTGGGCGTAGAGTTTTAATCTGTGGTCAGACGTCCGCGTACTTCCGTATATACCTTAGTATTTCTTTTTAAGGACTCCACCAATTGTATTTCCTTTATTCCTAGTATTGTAAGTAATTCACAAATAATTTTCTTCAAATAATTAAAGTTTACTATCCATATACAGTTAAAAAAAAGTTGAGAAGTAAGTTATATCTCCTGTTTGATCAACATGAGTCTCTTTGTTTTGGATTATTAATTGTTATATTTTTGACTTCACAATTTTTCCACTAATGATAATTTCATTCTTCAGTAGCTTAAGTAGCTGTGTTTCACTGTTTATCGCGTACCTAGGTCATATCATCGTTGCAAATGTCACACTCTGCAAATTATGTTCTTAGAATTGTGTGTGTAGGACAGCGTATCGCTAATAGCTTAACAGAATTTGCTGCCGTATTGAACTAGATCCATACACGACACAGCTGGCCGGGACGAGCATCGCCCGTCAGCGAACGTGTCCCGATGACGAGGACCAACGCGCATCGTATATGACGTCACGCGTTCCGAGTAATCAATATTCGCACAGTGTGCAGCGCTGCGATGCAGACAGGATCGTTCATATCGGAGCGTTCGTCGTAGAAAACCGGCAGTATTTCTACAGGTGCGCACCCTGTCATTTTCAAGGCGAACTTGCAGCAACTAAGCGTTGTGCAAGTGAATATAAAACGCCATTACTGTGCAAACCGAGGTTTTAATTTCACTTGCACAGAGCTTACTTGCTGCAGTTTTGCCATGAAACTGACAGGGCTTGCACCTGTCGAAATACTGCCGGTTTGCTACGACTTCAATCGGGCGATTCCCATAAGTTATTTCTGCTTTTACAGTGTTCTCACCCTACTAATTGGAAGACTTGCAGCAGAATTACCGATATACAAAAAAAACTCTCATTTATAGTTAGAGTTAAGACAACATAAACATGAGCGCTAATCAAATTCGGAATGTCAAATAATATTTAAAAATACAAACTCTCGCAATTTTGTTGTATTATTCGATTATAATTTTTTAAATGTTAGTCATTGTAATTTTCTGCAGACACAGAGCGGAATGAAGCTCAGAGCACAGCGCTCATTGAAAGTTCGGTGGCATCAGTCATATTAACCAGTAGACACGTAACAGGTGGTCTGATTATTCTTTTGTAATGAAATATGAGTATAATTTACAAACTTTTATTTTTTGTGAGGAATTAATACGTCTGTGGAATTTGGTAAGTTACGTATCCTCTCAAAATGGTGCTAACATTTGAAAAAACAGTAGCGAATCACGTACATAATAGTCAGATGTGGTGCACGTGCATCAAGAGATTCCATAAGCTGTGACTGGCCATGGACGCTTGAACGGTGATCTTTTAACATACATTGTGCATCGTGGAGAGGTTTACTATTGAAATTTCGAAAGTGCTATCCGTGAAGAGGACAACACATTACTTGCTCCCCTTTCTTTCTCGCGAAATGACCACAACGTGAAAATTCGAGAAATTATAACTAATACAGCGGCTTACCGTCAATCATTCTCTCCACGCGCCATTCGCTAACGGAACAGGGAAAGGGAGACCAGTTAGTGATAGCAGAAGTACCCTCCGCCACACACCAGCAGGTGGCTACCTGAGTATTAATGTTATTATAGCATTTCGTTCGCACGCCCTCTACGTCGACCCAGAAAACGAATCATTCCCATCTTCCAAACGCATCGCATTTGCTGCATCTAAGGTTGTAAGACCAAACTTTGTACAGTCAGAATTTGCCAGACTTGTCCAGTATTTCGATACTAAGTTTCGGAATGATCATATTTTTAAGTAAATGCGCAATTCTCCGACACATGCTGCTGATGGAAATGGTGATGTGTATGACAGTGTGAAACATCGCGGAATTACGTCACTGCTACCCTGCTGGAAACCGAGCGCTTAGCATCAGAATTACAGATCTGTTCAAACTTGACCAGTTCCTGGTTTTATCACTGAGAAATGAATGACTATGGCACTATTTCTACTAAGGCTATTATTTATTTAATGTTTCTTTCCTTTCACAACTGATTTCTGATTATGAATCCATTGTCTAGTGATTATCTATGTGAAAACTCACACTAAGTTACCGATAAGAAATGAGAACATAATGGTGTGATGGTATTTTAGCGGAAAAATAGTTATGTTTAAATTTGCCGAATGTCTAAATTGGCAAGGTCTTCACAGTTTGTGTCTCCATTCATATTATTCGTATTAGATTACGAAAAATCAACTGTACGTGGTGTTTTGACAGTTTTGACATTTGGTTTGTGCACAGAAAAAAAGAATGATAAAATAAATAAGTCAAAGTACAAAAATGTCCTATTCATCCATATATCAATGATAAAACTAGGAACTGATCAAGTTAGAATAGATGTATAAGTCCGAGGCAAAGTGCTTGGGCTTAAACCAGGTAGCAGTGGTGTAATACCGTAATGTTTCGATTGTCATATTCCCCATATTTTCTATCAGAAGCATATGTCTGTGAAGTCTGCATTCACTTAGCACTGTAATCATTCCAGAATTTAGTACTGAAGTCCGATAAATATCTGTCTGTGATATCCTCAATGAAGAAGATTATAGACGTACGACATTCTTATTTGGCCAAGAGTTCCAAAATCAGAATCCCAAGAAAGACTATTGTTTTAGAAGAAAATTTCAAAATCAGTTAAACTAATGTAGAAGCCAGTTAATTTTACTGAAAAGCGCCTCCCAAAAAAATTGAATATTTACAGTATATTACTACCAATAACATAAATTGCTTTATTCTTTTTTTTCTGATTATTTAACTTTTGCCTAAATGCATTTTTATGTGTAGTTTTTGCTTGCTTATACATCGTACCCCAGTGTTGCATGAGAGCACTATTCCATGTACTAAAAATATTATCAGTATGATTCAAAGATCATTAATAGAGTAAATTCAATGATTTTGATTCGAATACTTCATGATAAAAATTATGCACGTAAACATCATTGTGAGGCAACACTTTGTCATTCTTAAGGTTTGCGAGTGTGACTCTGGATTTTATTAATATCCGCATTACTCCAACGTCAGTGAATTTAACACTTTTGGATAAAATCAAACGTTTTCTAGATGTCATGTGAACTCTGCTTGCCGTACACTGCGCGTATTTCATTCAGTTTACTTTATTTTTAATACATGAATAAGCAATTCTCTGGAGTTATAAAAATCTTCTGTTTTTTCTCTGCACATTATCAGTTAAGTGTCGTGGACCCATTTCATTAACCCCCTTTTTATTCGTGTGTTAGTTAAAAGTTTTCATATTTAATTAACTTAAAATTCACCATTGACTGTAAAATATTCACTATCGCAATTTCGACCTTATGGTCATTTTCAAGTGGGTGCAGGTGGTTATTGTATTAAACGTACAATCAGTGGCGAATATGAAGTCATTTAAAAAATTCTGCAGGACTGTGAGCAGCTAACAAATACAACTGTGGAAAATTATTAGTTTAATGACTCGTTATATATTTTACCCTACGACCCAATTTCGTAGTTCCTGAACTGATCGCCTAATTTTTGGATTTGCGAGTTGACTGAAAAGGAAAAAAGAGTAGGGGGTGGGTGGCGATATCTTCTGATAATAGCAGTTTGATGTTACTTGATATCTTCATTCGTTAGAGACCATATGACGTATATGTTAAATGAAATGTGGGCAAAAATAAAGGCACAAAAGTTCATTGTAAAAAGAAAAGAAAGAACTGTTGAAGACCCAGTAAAGAAGGCTATCATATGTAATGAACATTACATGTCGCAGAATATAATAATAAAAGCGAACATAGACAACATATGGATGAGAAAGGCCTCCTAAACGAAAATACTATGTTTCTGTATTCAGTGAGTATAAAAGAAATAATACACGCAACCAGTAAAACCAGTAAACTAAAAATAATCGCCGTGTGGTCGTATGGTATCCCAAACAGTCATTAACCACAGTGAAAGTAAACAGGTTCTCAACTTACTTATATTGTGAAAGTTTCAGTTAGTAAAGTAATAGTCCCAATAGGTCTTAAGCATTGACATGGTAACCTCATTTTTTAGGTTTAACGATTACAAGGTATTTTTAACAAAAGTACTTTGCAATCGAGACCGATGGTTTTTACATTTCTGACAGGTCTAAAACAATCAATCATAAAGTCACTTCACCAAACGGATTATAGTAATATATAAATAACTACAAGCCAGTCTCACTCTTATCTGATTTCTCTAACTGAGAGTCAATCATGGAAGGTTATCTAACTTCTTTTTATTAAAAATTTAATATTACCAGGACTAACGTTGAAAATGATATCAGTAAAAAATCTGCTGAGACAACTGTATTAAACTTCTTTTAAGAAGTCCTCAGTACTAAAGACCAAGATGAATTAAACAGTGAGCTCTCTCTATATCTCTCTAAAGCTTTTGATCTGATGTATCACAAAGAGCAGTTCAGGAAATTATACAAATATGGTACCCACAGAGCTGTCTACAACTTATCATATATTTCTGACAGGTAATAGATTGTAGAAATATGCCACAAAAATTAAAAATACTTTCCAGAATATGGGTTAGTTAGTCGGAGTACTTGAAGGTTCGGTGTTAGCCATCTGTTAATCATGGTTTTTGTTAGTATTTTACGATACCACGCGTCAGCTGCAGAGCCAGTATTGTCCACAAATGATACTAGCATTTTTGTTAAATGACACTGTGAAGTTCGCTAATGGGCGATGGCTTCCGTGATTATAACAGAAGCATGAAGACTGTTTTCTTGACAATCACTATTGTAAATGAGGCGAAAACGGTACGGATGAACCTGAGAGATGTAAGAATAAAAACTAAAGCAATATAAAGCCAGAATTAGAATATAGCTTTGAACAAACATCTCACACGAAGTATCTATGACTGCCTTTAGATGATAACAAAAGGCTGAGTAAGTACTTGAAAATTCTTAGGGACTTCTATAACAGTACCATGCACTTACTAAGGAAATGGGTACTTCCAGTCTTGGTACGGTTTTCTGTTTGGGGAAATGCAAGATCCGTAAAACTATCATTCAAAATTCAGAAACAAGCAAAAAAGATCAGGAAACGGTTACAAATAAATCATGCAAGGACATTTTTAAAGTGTTGAAATTTATAACCCCTCCAAGATTATATTCACATAAAAGAATAGATGAATATATACAGGAAAGTGTTATCTGAAACTATATAGGTAGGTTTCTTTTTTGCATTAAACTGCGAAGTTCACAGATATGAAACGGAAGTAGGAATGATTTTCACAGTATTCTACAAGGGTCATTCCATAAGTCATGGCAACTATGACAAATCAACGTAATTACAGTAAATACATTCAAAAGCCCGCGGCAAGCATTAACGAAATCAACAGACAGATTGCGACCGCGTGCGAAGATGTGCCGGTACCAATGCCTGAAACGTTCAGTGTTGGATTGGCCATGCTACAAGATGGATTCCCCTTCCACCTCACTCCACAATTGAGGAAACCATTGCATGATAGGCGCTTTGCAAACAGGACGAAAGACCTCACGCCATTTCGGCGACGGGTGGCACACATTGATGGCAACACCACTGGCATTCATCGCTTCCCCATCGTTGGCAAAGCTGTGTGTATGCAATGGCAGACTATTTTGAAGCACAGTGATTGATTTTAATTCATTTTTATTCCATTTGTACTCGTGCACAACACATTTACACAGAGTTCCAGTGCACGTGTTTCATTTCAGCCTTAATGCTGACCTCCTTGCCTGTCCTGGTATCCTATTTTATGTTGGCATTCAGATACATTCTGCCGTACCAGTTCAGTACACGTCGTAGAATTCTCATGTTGCCGCGTTATCGTAAGGTATACCATAGTTGGCATAACTTACAGGATGACCTCATGTATGAGAAAAATAAATAAACTGATCTAAAAAAAAGTCTTAAGTGCACTACTGCATAAACAGGTAATACAGAAATGTTAGATTCATTTAAGAAACGTATGATAAGAGCTGAAACTTTCTATAGCATTGTGAAATCCATAACTTATTCACACTGACACAGGACTTCGACTTTTTTTAAAAAAAAAGTATGACGTGTTTTCATAAAATGAGCATTTCCTCTGCTGTTCCTCTGTTTTGATTGCTTCTGTGTAGTCAGCTACCTACACACATCAAAAAATGTTTTGCGTCACCACGGTTCAAAGAGTTCCAGAACCTGTACAGAAAACTGGAATAGAGATCATCATAAACGTCACGTCCGCCCTTTTCATTGCTCATGAAAACCACACATTGCACGCTGTAACACCAAACAGCGAGACCTTCGGAGGTGGTGGTCTAGATTGCTTTACACACCGGTACCTATAGTATTCAATAGCACGTCCTCTTGCATTGATGCATGCCTGTATTCGTCGTGGCATACTATCCACAATTTCATCAAGCCACTGTCGGTCCAGATTGTCCCACTCCTCAACGGCGATTCGGTGTACATCCCTCAGTGGTTGGTGGGTCACGTCGTCCAAAAACAGTCCTTTGCAATCTATCCCAAGCATATTCGATAGGATTCATGTCTGGAGAACATGCTGGCCACTCTAGTCGAGCGATGTCGTTATCCTGAAGGAAGTCATTCACAAGATGTGCACGATGGGGGCGCGAATTGTCGTCCATGAAGACGAATGCCTCGCCAGTATGCTGCCGATATGGTTGCACTATTCGTCGGAGGACGGCATTCACTTATCGTACAGCCGTTACGGCGCCTTCCATGACCACCAGCGGCGTACGTCGGCTCCACATAATGCCACCCCAACACGGCAGAGAACCTCCATCTTGTTGCACTCGCTGGACAGTGTGCCTAAGGCGTTCAGCCTGACCGGGTTACCTCCAAACGATTGTCTGGTTGAAGTCATATGCGACACTCATCGGTGAAGAGAACGTGATGCCAATCCTGAGCGGTCCATTCGGCATGTTGTTGCGCCTATCTGTAGGGCGCTCCACGGTAACGTGTTTGCAAAGAATAGATCTCGCCATGGTCGTCGGGAGTGTAGTTACCCATCATGCAGTCTATTGCGCACAGTTTGAATCGTATCACGACATCCTGTGCCTGCACGAAAAGCATTATTCAACATGGTGGAGTTGCTATCAGGGTTCCTCGAAGCCATAATCCTTAGTTAGCGGTCATCCACTGCAGTAGTAGCCTTTGGGCGACCTGAGCGAGGCATGTCATCGACAGTTCCTGTCTCTGTATCTCCTCCATGTGCGAATAACATTGGTTACGTTCTCCGAGACGCCTGGCCACTTCCCTTGTTGAGGGCCCTTCCTGGCACAAAGTAACAATGCGCACGCGATCGAACCGCGGTATTGACCGTTTAGACATCGTTGAGCTACAGACAACACGAGCCGTGTACCTCCTTCCTGGTGGAATGACCGGAACTGATCGGCTGTCGTCCCCCCACGTCAAATAGGCGCTGCTCATGCATTGTTGTTTACACCTTTGGGCGGGTTTAGTGACATCTCTGAACAGTCTAAGCGTCTGTGTCTGTGATACAATATTCACAGTGAATGTCTGTCTTCAGGAGTTCTGGGAACCGGGGTGAAACATTTGTGTGTGTGTGTGTGTGTGTGTGTGTGTGTGTGTGGATAAACCTATCAACGCCAGCCTGTCGAAGAGTGATAATGACTGTGTGAGTGAAGTGTGTAAAGCGATGTTAGCGGCATGGTATAAATCTAGAAGTAATGTGCTACGTGTAAGAATTGTAACATAAGATTGTCAGTCCTCGGCCGCTGTGGTCGAGAGGTTCTAGGCGCTTCAGTCTGGAACCGTGCGACCGCTACGGTCGCAGGTTCGAATCCTGCCTCGGGTATGGTTGTGTGTGAAGTCCCTAGGTTAGGTTTAAGTAGTTCTAAGTTCTATGGGACTGATGACCTCAGATGTTAAGTCCCATAGTGCTCAGAGCCTTTTGAACCATTTGATTGTCATTTTTGTATCTAATTAAGAGACACAAATTTGTTTACTTGAGATATTATAGAAGGTGGGCAAATGCGTGTAAACACCAAAAACACAACAAATTACCATGTCTAATACGATGTAGGACAACCGTTGGTACTCAAAACAGCTTCCAGTTGTCTTGGAATGGATAAACACAGGTCCTGTACGGTTTTCAAGGGAATCTTACGTCACTTCAAAATAGTGGCAAGTTCACATAACGATAATGGAGATGGACGGCGATCACGCACTCTTCTCTCCAAAGCAGACCATAGAAGCTCAATAATTTTGTAATATGGTGAGTATGGTGGCCAGGGAGGTGCGACAGTTCATCCTCGTACTCTAGAAACCAGTCGTAGACGATGCGAGTTGTATGAAGATGGCCCTGTCGTGTTGGAAAACAGCGTCACCTTGTGGCTTTGCCCTCTTGCAATGCTTTGTAGTACCCGTCTGGATGAGGAGAAAAAAATGGTTCTGAGCACTATGGGACTTAACATCTGTGGTCATCAGTCCCCTAGAACTTAGAACTACTTAAACCTAACTAACCTAAGGACATCACACACATCCATGCCCGAGGCAGGATTCGAACCTGCGACCGTAGCAGTCGCGCGGTTCCGGACTGCGCGCCTAGAACCGCTAGACCACCGCGGCCGGCAGGATGAGGAGAAGGTTGTATTATAGGTGGGTGGCCGGTTTCCTCTCACTACAACACAAAATGCGCACGTAGTTAAAATACACTTTATTACAGAAACCACTTGAGTACTTAACTTCAGTGATGTCCAGTTTGAAGTTCTGTGGTTCACAGCAATTAAATAACATGTACTAACTCTAGAATCTTGTCCGGCCACCTCACGACTATATACGATGGCTAACGTTCCCTCACAGCAAGGTGAGGCGACGAGTATCACTGTGGGAGACTAGAGTAGAGTGCGACGTATTGAGGTGCAGTGCCGACTGAGTCGCATAGCGACATAATTAGGTACCGAGATTGATACAGCTCGGTCGCGGCGGCGGCGGCCTTTGTGCAAGCTGCCCAGGGGGCTTTATCGGCGCGTAGCCTGGGGGAGGCTCTTGGTCTTCTTCTGCCATAGGCGCGCCTAGTTCAGCGCCTGCTATACAATGTTTCATAGTGCTGACACCAGAAAACGCGAGAAGTATTAATCTGTTGTAAAAACTTCAGAAAACCTCCAGTTTTTGTCCTTTGTTTTCGTACTGACGTAATGCCAGAGCATCACATTGCTCGCCTGTCTCTCGGGAAAGTTTACATTTATCGGCTGGAAATTTATGTCACGTACTGAGGTATCCAGTCTCTTCGTTCTGTACAAAATAGAAGCTTCTAAGTTAATGCACAAGGCTAATCAGCCTTACTTCTTGACAGGAACACGACCTTGCAGAATAACCATAGGGCACCTGCCATACCACTATATATCCGCCTAAATCACGAGCGAACTCTGACCATGTTTGACTTTTGGGACGTAAGGCGTCCAGAACTGGGATACGGTGCGAAACAAGACCCACCTTTCATTGATCCACAGTCTGGATTTTGTGGCCTCGCTGCCACGTTTATCTGTTATCGGGCATTTGCATCACTCATGAGCGGTTTTCGAATTCCAACTCGCCCTGCAATTTCCTGCTTGTGGGGCTCACTTTCTGTTGTTTTGATGCTGACAGGGTCCACGAGTGTGACATTTAGCTCTGCAAAGACTTTTCCAGCTGTCATCCATTTACTTTTTGTCACAATACTCATCATTGACAGTCCGTCATGATCAGTAAACACGCACTTTTGTCCGCCTGGTAGCTTAACGGAAGATGTTTTCCTACTTCCCTTGTAAGCTGTATAAATCTTCGATACGCTACCTCTTAAAAAACGAAATACTTCGCATCATTGGTTACGGAAGCTTCGAATGCACCTACCTGCCACGTGATGCACTCACAAGTGTGCAAAACACTGTTCGGACAACAACTGACACCGGCAATGCCGGGATGGAGTTGTGCGCCATAAACGGAAGTCGGTAGACGCGTTTCTGCATCTGAAAGATTATGTCTGTTTCAGTTTCGCTCCATCCGTATAAATGTGGCGCTGGCAGCGCCACCTTGGTGATGCAGATCAGGTTTGCTTTAAATACACGCTGTAACGGCCGTGAAGGAAACAAAAGAAAAATTTGGTGTAGGTATTAAAACCCATGGAGAAGAAATAAAAACTTTGAGGTTTGCCGATGACGTTGTAATTCTGTCAGAGACAGCAAAGGACTTGGAAGAGCAGTTGAACGGAATGGACAGTGTCTTGAAAGGAGGATATAAGATGAACATCAACAAAAGCAAAACGAGGATAATGGAATGTATTCGAATTAAGTCGGGTGATGCTGAGGGAATTAGATTGGGAAATGACACACTTATAGTAGTAAAGGAGTTTTGCTATTTGGGGAGCAGAATAACTGATGATGGTCGAAGTAGAGAGGATATAAAATGTAGACTGGCAATGGCAAGGAAAGCGTTTCTGAAGAAGAGAAATTTGTTAACATCGAGTATAGATTTAAGTGTCAGGAAGTCGTTTCTGAAAGTATTTGTATGGAGTGTAGCCATGTATGGAAGTGAAACATGGACGATAAATAGTTTGGACAAGAAGAGGTTAGAAGCTTTTGAAATGTGGTGCTACAGAAGAATGCTGAGGATTAGATGGGTAGATCACATAACTAATGAGGAGGTATTGAATAGAATTGGGGAGAAGAGGAGTTTGTGGCACAACTTGACAAGAAGAAGGGACCGGTTGGTAGTACATGTTCTGAGGCATCAGCGGATCACAAATTTAGCATTGGAGGGCAGTGTGGAGGGTAAAAATCGTAGAGGGAGACCAAGAGATGAATACACTAAGCAGATTCAGAAGGATGTAGGCTGCAGTAGGTACTGGAAGATGAAGAACCTTGCACAGGATAGAGTAGCATGGAGAGCTGCATCAAACCAGTCTCAGGACTGAATACCACAACAACAACAACAACAACAACGGCCGTGAGCGTTATTTGCGTTAGATGTTGCACGTGGCGAGTTGATGTCAGTCAAGAATGCCTTTAAGGAGACAAAGACGCCATTATCAACACACCACTGATACTGAACGTGTTTTCCAATACGACAGGGCCCTGTTCATACAGCTCGCATCGTCCACGAATGGTTCTGCGACACTGCAGAAAGACTTCGCAGGACACTGTGCGTGACTGTTGGCAGCAGTGACAGAGAGAATGTACGGTCACAAGATGACGAGGCTCCGGACGGCCACGTGGCACTACCGACAGGGAAGACTGTCGTGTTCAACATATGGTTCAGGCGCATACTATTTCATCTGCAGCAGCAATCTGAGCAGCCGTTGGCACCACTGTAACACTACGAACTGTTGCTTCATGGACAGCTCCAAGCCAGACGCCCTGCAGCGTGGCTCCCACTGCCCCTAACCACTGCCATTTGCAACTTCAGTGGTATCAAGCGAAAGTTCACTGGAGTGTAGCATGGAGTTGTGTTTTCCGTGGATAGCTGGTTCTGCCTCGGTGCCGTGATAGCCGTGTGTTGACTGAAAGGAGGCCAGTTATGGGCCTGCAACCAACCTGTCTGTGTGCCAGACACACTGGACCTACACTCGGAGCTATAGAATGGTGTGCGATTTCCTATGGCAGCAGGAGCACGTAGTCTGTCTGCACGTCGGTCTGGTCATTCGACCTGTTGTGCTGGCATTCGTGAACAGCATCTACATCTACATCCATACTCCGCTAGCCACCTGACGGTGTGTGGCGGAGGGTACCTTGAGTACCTCTATCGGTTCTCCCTTCTATTCCAGTCTCGTATTGTTCGTGGAAAGAAGGATTGTCGGTATGCCTCTGTGTGGGCTCTAATCTCTCTGATTTTATCCTCACGGTCTCTTCGCGAGATATACGTGGGAGGGAGCAATATACTGCTGGACTCCTTGGTGAAGGTATGTTCTCGAAACTTCAACAAAAGCCCGTACCGAGTTACTGAGCGTCTCTCCTGCAGAGTCTTCCACTGGAGTTTATCTACCATCTCCGTAACGCTTTCGCGATTACTAAATGATCCTGTAACGAAGCGCGCTACTCTCCGTTGGATCTTCTCTATCTCTTCTATCAACCCTATCTGGTACGGATCCCACACCGGTGAGCAATATTCAACAGTGGGCGAACAAGTGTACTGTAACCTACTTCCTTTGTTTTCAGGATTGCATTTCCTTAGGATTTTTCCTAAGAATCTCAGTCTGGCATCTGCTTTACCGACGATCAACTTTATATGATTCCATTTTAAATCACTCCTAATCCCTACTCCCAGATAATTTATGGAATTAACTGCTTCCAGTTGCTGACCTGCTATTTTGTAGCTAAATGATAAAGGATCTGTCTTTCTGTGTATTCGCAGGACATTACACTTGTCTACATTGAGATTCAATTGCCATTCCCGGCACCATGCGTCAATTCATTGCAGATCCTCCTGCATTTCACTACAATTTTCCATTGTTACAACTTCTCGATATACCACAGCATCATCCGCAAAAAGCCTCAGTGAACTTCCGATGTTACCCACAAGGTCATTTACGTATATTGTGAATAGCAACGGTCTTACGACACTGCCCTGCGGTACATCTGAAATCACTCTTACTTCGGAAGACTTCTCTCCATTGAGAATGACATGCTGCGTTCTGTTATCTAGGAACTCTTCAATCCAATCACACAATTGGTCTGACAGTCCATATGCTCTTACTTTGTAGGAAACCATGGTTTACACTATTTCATGAGAAATACAGCAATGAATACGCAGTACAGGAAAGTAGGTTTAGACTTCGAGAGATAGCAGCAGGGGCGTGAGAAAAAGAGTGAAATGGAAGTGGCGTGACTCCGAGAGACAGAAAGAGAGAAAGAAGCGTAAGAGGGAGAAGATAGCAATAGCTTTACTGTGCGAAACTGTATCGAACGTCTTGCGGAAGTCAAGAAACACGGCATCTACCTGGCAACCCGTGTCTATGACCCTCTGAGTCTCGTGGACGAATAGCGAGCTGGGTTTCACACGATCACATTCCAGGCGTTTTGTTCCAACAGGATAATGCTCGACCACATACAGCTGTGGTAAAACCCATCATGCTCTACAGAGTGTCGACAGGTAGGCTTGACCCACTTAATCGCCAGATCTGTCTCCAGTCGAGCACATATGGACGACAACTCCACCGTCATCCACAAACAACATTAACCGTCCCTGTACTGCCTGACCAAGTACAAAGGGTGTGTAACTCCATACCACAAAGTGACACGCGGTACCTGTACAACAGAATGCATGCCCATCTGCATGCTTGAATTCAACATTATGGCGGTTACACCTGTTATTAATGTACCAGTATGTCACACTTGCGTTGGCTTATGTCGCGCTTACATTAATCTGCCATCCTGCAGTGTTAATCGCTTAAATATGTTACCTAGAAAACTGTATTCCGGTATTTCCTTACTCTACATTAATTATTTTTTGGTGTTGCGATTTGTTTTTATCAGTATATATCAATATACAGTTCGTTGATTTTTCTTTCACCGGCACAGTCCCAATTACTATTTGTCCATATTTTTACTTTTTGCAAAATGGCTCTGAGCACTATGGGACTCAACTGCTGAGGTCATTAGTCCCCTAGAACTTAGAACTAGTTAAACCTAACTAACCTAAGGACATCACAAACATCCATGCCCGAGGCAGGATTCGAACCTGCGACCGTTGCGGTCTCGCGGTTCCAGACTGCAGCGCCAGAACCGCGCGGCCACTTCGGCCGGCTACTTTTTGCAAATCTCATAAAAACCACGAACTCTTAGTGTACGTTCATTCCCAACTCACAGTTCCACTGGAAACTGTCTCCGCCCCCCACCTTCGCTGACAACACAGTGTGTCGCTATTCGATATGTATTCGTCTCAGGGACAGCTTATTTTCCCATTTACCGTTTTTGGTCTGTGGACTGTGGGTAGAAAGAGAAGCTTTGCACCCGGCTAGCGGACACGGAGCTGGCTGAGGGTCCTATTGTAGCGACAGAGAGTCGTCGTAAATCTCATTGCGTTAACGACACCGACATTTCGTCGCCTGAAAGGCATTCTTGACTAACTTCATCTTACCACGTACAATCTCAAAGGTAACTAACGCTCACGACACCACTATCGCCACACTTATGCTACTGACGCGAAATTTGAATAGACGTCATCTTTCAGATATAGAAACACGCCTAACAACTTTCGTTTACGTCGCACAACTCCTTCTTGATACTGGGATTGTTTATCCGACAGTGTAGCTCCGTGGTATGTCTGACGTTGGATAGCACAAACTGTGTCTAGGAAAACGAATCTGTTAGCACTTACGCAGGTCATATCTTCAGATCTACAGGGTGTTTCACTAAATGTGTTTGCCTCTGTAAGTTACGAAGTAATAACCGACAGAAATATTTATTCCAGTAGGTCACCGTAAGAAACGTTACAGTTGTAAGTAGGCTGTTTAGGTTTCTATATAGGCAACGCCACGTAGCGCTCTATACGAAAATCACTGACTGTGCTGTGTGCGGTCTGTGGCTGGGTGGCATTGTTGTAATATTCGCTATTGTAGTGTTGGGCTGTTGGCTGTCAACAGCGCGTAGCGTTGCGCAGTTGGAGGTGAGCCGCCAGCAGTGGTGGATGGATGTGGGGAGAGAAATGGCGGAATTTTGAGAGCGGATGATCTGGACGTGTGTCTATCACAAACAGTACATTTGTAAGAATGGATGTCATGAACTGCTATATATATATTATGACTTTTGAAAACTATTAAGGTAAATACATTGTTTGTTCTCTATCAAAACCTTTCATTTGCTAACTATGCCTATCAGTAGTTAGTGCCTTCAGTAGTTTTAATTTTTTATTTAACTAGCAGTATTGGCGCGCCCTATATTGCAGTAGTTCGAGTAACGAAGATTTTTGTGAGGTAAGTGATTTGTGAAAGGTATAGGTTAATGTTAGTAAGGGCCATTATTTTGTAGGGATTATTGAAAGTCAGATTGCGTTGCGCTAAAAAAATATTGCGTGTCAGTTTAGTGTTGATCAGAATAAGTAAAGAGAGTAATGTCTGAGTATGTTCAGTTTTGCTCAGCTGTTTGAAAATCAAATAATGTAAAAGCACAGTCATTTACAATTTTTCTAAGAGGATGTTTCATATGTCGACCCTTAGCCGAGGATACCTCACTCGAATCTTCTGATTTTTTCTTGTAGTTTGTGTAATTAGTGTAGCTTTTGTTTATTGCTAGCGCGTAATTGTAGAGAGAATCTCCTTTGTAGTTGCAGTCTTTCATTGTTGTACAGTAAAACAGTTGTGGCATGCATGTAGATTTGCACCAAGTATTTCGCAGCTGCGCTTGCAATTAACTAGATATTATTTTCAGTGCTATGTTAATGTGTTCTCTTATTTTTGCTCTTGAAATTGTGCTTTTCTGTGTTATCGTGTGAAATATTGTGACAAGAATGACGTGTGAAAAACGTAATACTAGGCTCCAAAGTAAACTGAGAAATAATAGTGACGACGAGCGTAGCTTATCAGCACCACTGTGTAATGGATTAACAGACATTCAAAGTAGTAATTTGGTAATAGTGCATAGGGAAATGGAGCGGGTGGTAAATAATGGTGTAGACAGTGAAACAAGTAGTGAACAGGGAAGCATTATCGATCGATCGGTCGGCAACAGCTCGCCTCAAGAATCCGAAATGACAGAACACAATATTGCAAATACTGTAGACTCGGGTTTTGGGTCCTCACCGTTTTCTCAAATGAGTCAAGACACATTTTCTGCTTGTCGTAATGTGAATGTTGCCGGTGAAAATGCACTGCCAAAAAGCATAGAGAAACAGATTCCAGACACTAATACATTATTATTGCAATTAATGCAACAAATGGAACAAAATCAGAGACAAACACAGCAAAAGCTTCAAAAGTTAGACACAATGGAACAAAATCAGAGACATACACAGCAAAAGCTTCAAAACTTAGACACAATGGAACAAAATCAGAGACAAACACAGCAAAAGCTTCAAAAGTTAGACACAATGGAACAAAATCTTCGGAAGTTAGACACCACGCTTGAACAAACACGTGAAGATTTAATTACTGAGTTACACAACATTGAATCGAAATTTCAAAAAGTCTGTATTGACGTAAAAACACAAATTTGTGAGCATTTTCAACCTATTTTTTCGCGGCATGAAAATGCATTACAGAATCACGAAGCAGCCATAAAAGAATTGCAAACTATTGTTCATGAAAATCATGAGACCTTGCAAGCTAAAATTGACTCAGTTGCATCTATCGATTCGGTTACGCAACTTGCAAAAACTCAGGAAAACTTAAAGGACACAGTAGATACTCTGGTTCAGAAAGACACATAGAGGAAATTAGTCCATTATCAGAGAAAGTAGTTGACTTTCGGATCAGCTAAATAATTTATCTACGAAGGTAGATGATAATTTGAATGACACAAAACCGGCAGACTTTAATGACACAGAAGAGTGCGAACAAATTAGGAAATTCAACCAAATCAGAATCAAATTAATACGCAACACCAAAGAGAAATCCGGGAAGTACAAGATCAGCTGACACAGGTAATACAAGAATTACGTATTTCAGAGGACACTCGCGCTCCAATACGGGAAGAGGGACATAGAAATACGAAACAGCCACAAAATAATAACACGGGGTACTTCGGAAATTATGAAAGAAATTGGCAAGATACATCGAATTTTGAGATGGAACCGCCGAAACGACGTAACAATGACCGATATGCGACTCGCCGACATGATGATTTTGACTATAAGCTGTTTATTACTACACGTAAATTCAAAACATTTAAGAATTCCGGCAACGACATCCATCCACAAGCGTGGCTTCATCAATTCTCTCATTGCTTTCCTCCCAACTGGTAATTAGAGCACAGATTATAATTTATGTGTGGCTATTTAGAGAATGAACCAGCTGTAAGAATGCGATCGGTCATTCACTATTGCCACAGTGAAGGAGAATTTTATCATGCCTGCCTCTCAGCATATTGGTCTCAAGCTACACAAGACCTAGTAAAACATAGCATCATAATGATGAAACATTTCGAACAATCTGAATTTTCCAGTCTTGTGAAATATTTTGAAGACATGTTGCACAAGACTCAGTACCTGTCAAATCCATATAGCCCCTCAGAACTCATCCGCATTTGTTTAATCAAATTACCTGAACATTTACGACATATTATTTTGGCAGGACGTTGCAAAGACGACACTGAAGCTTTTCAGGGACTCTTACAAGAATTAGAAATTGACACTGACTATCGCGGGACGTGAAAACAGGAAAACAGTCATTACAGATCACATCCGTCACAATTCTGTGACGACAGAAACAATAACTGGACACAACAAGGCTATTTTTACAACGCAAATCGTGACCAAAACAGACACCACCCGTATGACAACCGTTGGCAGAATAATAGTTACAGACAAAGATCGCATTTCTGTAATAATGACTATCACAGAGACAATCAGAGAAACAGACAATATGGGACCCAAAACAATTATTATCAAGGGAGACAGAATAACATCAGACGCAACGGTCCACCGCGCAGTTACGATTCCGGGAGAAATTCTCCACTACATGACCGACAAAAAAGAAACTATGTAAACTACCGACATGACGATAGACGATATGATCATAGCGACAGACCTGAATTGCATCAGAACTGGCGGGATTCAAACAGAGCAGGGCACTCTCGACAGCGTGAATTTGTAGAAGTTAGGACTCCTAATCCCAATAACGACGCCCGCCAACAAAGAGATAGCAGACAATGACTCGCACCGCAGGCAGCCACTTGCGCCGACTGGCTCAGAGAAAAATAACATAGACGCTAACCTTGAGAAAAATTTTAGCATTCCTTACCAACGTAAACAACATGATAATTGCGTTCAAGTTGTAACTCTGCGTACTAGGAAGAGTAAAGGATCGCACCACATTTCACATGTACAATCGTTTATTGAAAGATAATCTGCTTTTTAACTTAGTCTTCACCATACAATTTTTCACTTCACGCTACTAGTACAATTTGTCACACTTAGAAACAACATGCAACAATATTTTGAAGTTAACTATCCAGTCTAGAACCTAGGGAACATATTTAGACAGTATTTACGAGTGCATTGTTATAGTGAACAGATGACACAGTGTTATCGTGTGTGTACATTCTTGCTTGTTAGTTGCATGATTACGTAACGACTATAAGGCTTACATACTTAGGACATATACTGGTACTGCTAATGAGATTTTAATGCAACATTTTGGTTTACTTGAAAATACATTCTGGATTTAAAGTACTTTCTGTGAAATACCAGATGACACAGTGGTTAGTTTATGTGACAGCTACACGATTTTATCACGACGCTACTAATGAGTGACAATTTACAATGTTGCCATAACAATACATTACATTACAGTACTTTCTTGATCACGGTAAGGTACGTAATAACTACGATATCTATACGCATAGCATTTCGCTTTTGTTTATTACGAGGTAAGTACATTGACTTCCACAGAACTTTGCTTATGGACGACGATAATTACGACACTTGGCACATTTTTTACCCTCAAGTAATGACAGAGATTATGTTACAACAAGATGCACAATTTAGCGCCGCAGTACATGTATTTGAGTGATTAATTTTGTACTTAAAATATTTATTTTTAAAGATTTTTGAATTAAAAAGAAAGTTTTCTGTGATACATTTCATTCCATTTCTGTAATCTGTAACACCTGAGGGTATAATTGCATTAATCCTCAGGGGGGGTACACGCCTACTTTGTGTACCATGTGTTTGGCAAACACAAGGAGCCCTAGCTAATATGGTATTTGCTTATACAACTTTACACATCGGTACCATATTTCTCTAACACATAAATTACACAGCTATCTGATCATTTAACTGAGAGAGACAAACATTTATTTTACTACATCAGTGACAGATGTTTACATAATTACAAAGTTGGATAACTTCACATTTATGAAATTGTATTTTGTCTGTACTTTGTGAACTGTTCATATTTTTTGTTGTTGGAACCATTGTGATACTATGAGAGCTTTGAATGTCGCATTTGGTATGGGGTCATGGTTTTTAAAGTACGTTTGAGGTAGATGACACTATTGAAATGAGCAGAGAATTTTTTTTAGGTTTTGAAATTATTGCAGAAAGCTACGACGTTTTTGAGATTTGGCTGAGGTGTTATGGTGTTATTATTACGACGACGATGTGTATTATGCTTTTGAGATATGTTTATGATCAATGAGACGATGCTATATGAGGAATCTGATTATGCTATGTACTTATTATGATGAAATATTGAAGATGTGTTGATGAATATGAATATGTACATGTGTAATAAGGTAAGGAATAAGTAGTAGTGGTTAGGGACTCTGATTTATGAAAAGGATGTTGGAAACCAAGAATCGTACTTTAAGAGTTATGAAATGTGTGTACATACTTGAATGTTAGTTACCACAATGCTGACAAAACTTTTTGGACGCTGTTATATATTAGATTTTGTTTCTACACACTTCTCATGTAAATTTCTAACCTTTGAATTTTTTTATTTTTTATGAGACTGACACTGTAGTGGAAACTGATGCTGTAAATATTTCAGTAAAGAAGGTAGACGACCTCGACGTAATGTGCTGTGGAGGCCCATCTGAGCGACAGTCACCTGGAAAAAAAAGGGATTAGTGTGTGCCTTTCAGAGGCACAGGTGGGGAAAAAAAGAGGCCATTATCCTCGCTATTGACATTTCTTTGTAGAAAGCTTCGCAAATACGATACGCTCAAACTTGAAAACATATGATTACACTGTGGGGCTCTTAATTTATGATATTTTCTAAAATGCCTTATGAAATGATGAGAAACATTTTACATCTATTGTCTTTCTAGTTGAGGGATTACTCATTTTGTTTAATATCTAGTTTCTAGCTGCACTGCAGCATTGGTTAGAATAAAATTTAATAGATGTACTAATACAGATATTTTATGCCTACAGATCCAGTAAATAATAACTTTATGATCTACTTCAAAACGAAAAAAAAAAACAAAAAAAACGAGGGAGCACAAAAAGACATTTTCCCTCACAGGAATTGCATACATAATTTTTGTCAATGACTGGTAACTTTTTAATAGTGTAAGTTAAGGTGACGCATCACTCTATTGTTAAGATCTGATATAGTTATTAGACATGGCCAACTTTACTGTAATTTTTTCTGCTTGAGCTTTGTCATGTTTAGGTATAAGTTATAGCATTTGCTGCTGCTGTTTGCCAGGCATAGTGCTACTAAATTTCACTTTGTATTACTCTGTTAAGCCAGTTTTACTACTGATTTATTTTTCTTGTTGCTGCACATTAGTTGTAATGTTGCATTTGCTTTGCTAATTAATATTTATTGCTGCTTGCTTTGCGAATTTGTATTTTTTTGTTGTCATTGCTGTTTGTGTTAATTTGTTATGTGTTGCTGCATTGCCTCATCCCTTAGTTTATGCATCTGAGCTCAGTAGATTTAAGTTAGCTTAAGAAGGGGTAGACTGTATAAGAGAATGAGATGCGATGAATTGGAAGAAATGCATTGAGAAGTTTTACGAAAAAAGTACAGAAAGCGGGTGTAGATAGCACTTTTTGAAATAATGAAGAACGAAGGGAGATCTCCAAGAAGTAAAGAAAGTTTTGTTTGCAAGATACAGCAGTAAAACAAACCCTGTCCTTTCCTTTTCTGTTATTCCGCTATGTGTTTGTGTACTCTTGTATATTTGTGTTTTTCCTGACTTTATGTGTTTAGCTGATACGAGTTATGTAGTAGAATTTTTCTAACAATATGTTATTTTCTTTGTAAAGATATTTAGACGTTATTTATTCTGTTCTGTTTTAATGCTCGTGTGTGAAGTTGATGTTTCAAAAGCTATTCTGATCTTTTATGTATTTACTTATATCATAATTCCTGTAACACTGATGTGTATGTTTATTTCTATTCTTTTGTAAAGCCTGTGTTACTACAAATGTTATCTGTACTGTTGTGTTCTTTAATGATGTATTTTGTACCTTTGTAATTGTATTCTTATGTTGTAAATTTATAATTGTATAGACACCAGTTCTTCATTAAGTTTATTTCAGTGGGCACGTTCCTGTTGGTCATAATATATGCACAGTATGTGAGAAGTTGGGACTGTTAGTGCTTGCACGTGTGTTAATAAGTCAGCAAGGGGCTCGTTAACAGCATTGCTGTTTCTAAGGACAATTCCAAAACCTTTGTAAGTGCACAAGTGGTGGTTATGGACTTGCTATATTATCTGCAAGACTCTTCAATGGTGATTGTACACCTGCGCAGTCACAACAGATGGCTGCTGGCCATCTCTACATGGACTACAGTGGGTCTGCATCTTTGATGACCCACCAATACCATTATTTCTACAACAGTGGGTCTACACCTTTGCTGACTCACCAGTACCATTATTTCTACAAGGACTGCAGTGGGTCTGCACCTCTAGTGGCCCACCAATATCGTAATCTCTACCAGGACTACAGTGGGTCTGCTCTGTGATGACCTACCTACCAGTATTCTTCAAAACTTCGACTGGCTCTGCTGTGGGTTTGCTCTGTTGTGGCCCATTACCTGTCTGCATGTCAAGAGTCAGCACTGTCTTTCCGTTGGAAGGACAACACTACTTCTTCAAGACTGCATGGAAATCCACTAATTCCGTGTGCATTTTCTTTTACTGCTCAGACTTTGAGAAAGACACTGCAATTTTACTGTGATGAACGATCAGGACTGTCTTTATGGACTGTGAGAAAATTTTAGCTTTGGACCAACATTGTATCAATAAGCGTTTGCATTTGATTTCTTTGTTATTGTAATTGTGAAAAAATTTTAACAAATATGTATTGGCCAGTGCCCAAAACAATTTGTAAAATTTTTTGTGTGCAGTCTGAGGCTGGTCGGCATTGTTGAATAATCGCTATTGTAGTGTTGGGCTGTTGGCTGTTAACAGCTCGTAGCGTTGTGCAGTGGGAGGTGAGCCGCCAGCAGTGGTGGATGTAGGGAGAGAAATGGCGGAATTTTGAGAGCGGATGATCTGGACGTGTGTCCATCAGAAACAGTACATTTGTAAGAATGGATGTCATGAACTGCTATATATATTATGACTTTTGAACACTATTAAGGTAAATACATTGTTTGTTCTCTATCAAAATCTTTCATTTGCTAACAATGCCTATCAGTAGTTAGTGCCTTCAGTAGTTTCAATCTTTTATTTAGCTAGCAGTATTGGCGCTCGCTGTATTGCAGTAGTTCGAGTAACGAAGATTTTTGTGAGGTAAGTGATTTGTGAAAGGTATAGGTTCATGTTAGTCAGGGCCATTCTTTTCTAGGGATTATTG
Organism: Schistocerca cancellata; assembly: GCF_023864275.1. Taxonomy (NCBI): domain Eukaryota; kingdom Metazoa; phylum Arthropoda; class Insecta; order Orthoptera; family Acrididae; genus Schistocerca; species Schistocerca cancellata. The sequence goes on from NC_064630.1 coordinate 808,764,930, forward strand.
AAAGTCAGATTGCGTTGTGCTAAAAAAATATTGTGTGTCAGTTTAGTGTTGATCAGAATAAGTAAAGAGAGTAATGTCTGAGTACGTTCAGTTTTGCTCAGCTGTTTGAAAATCAAATAATGTAAGAGCACAGTAACTCAATAATTTTTCTATGGGGACGTTTCACAGTGTCTGCGGAGCTATGAACATAGTTTATTGTGTTGTTATCCAAAGAGCTACAGCAAAAAGATACAACTTCTTAAATGGAAGAATAGGTGTTTCTATCATGCACTGGCTGTATACATTAATTTAAATTACATTCCTATCACTTTTAGTTTGGGAGCTACAACCCTTCAAACATTCAGGGGTAGATACCACACGCTGTACATAAAACATGGCTGTGTGGTGGGTGATTGATGTTCTGGCGGTGGTAAGTTGATTTAAATGAGATGTTCAAATGTGTGTCCATGTTCCTGAATGCACAATGCAATGCGCCTTCTAAGGGATCTGATGACGAGAAGTAAGATCGCCGGTGTCACAGCCACCTTCCTGCAAACCTGCGATTTAGTTCTTCCACAACAGCACGCGCAGAATGGGCTGGGTGACCATCGTGCTACATCCACATATGGACTCTCGTGTGTAGACACACGCGTTCAAGATCACCCAAACTGTCGACTATAAACGCCTGTCAGTGTTCCTGGGAAGTAGCGTGGACCGTTGATTTCATCCCCAAGAATTCCACACCATACATTAAAAGACCACCTACGTTGACGGTCGAAAGGTCGTACCCACCGAGGATTGTCTGCTGCCCAGTAGTGCATGTTATGGCGATTCACTGCACCATAATTTGCGAGCGTGGACTCATCAAAGAACATAACACCTTGTAAAGACTCCGGCGTGAAATTACGCATGGCCCATTCACAGAATGTAATTCTCGCACGGAAATCGCTCCCATGCAGCTCCTGGGTCAGTGACAAGCGGTACGGGTGAAACCTGTGGCCGTGTACTATATGCCACACAGATGTGACTCTGACACCAGCGAATGCAGCAACGGCTCGTAAGCTGACATGAGGATCGTGATGTACTGCAGCTAAAACAAACACCTCCGTCTCCTCACTTCTTGCAAAAAAATGGTTCAAATACCTCGGAGCGCTATGGGACTTAACTTCTGAGGTCATCAGTCCCCTAGAACTTAGAACTACTTAAACCTAACTAACCTAAGGACATCACACACATCCATGCCCGAGGCAGGATTCGAACCTGCGACCGTAGCGGTCGCGCTGTTCCAGACTGAAGCACCTAGAACCGCTCGGCCACCACGGCCGGCTCCAGTGCATGACAGAAACAACTATTGTTCCATTTAAAATAATTGTATCTTTTTGCTGTGACTCTTTGGATAATAACACAATAAACTATGTTCATAGCGCCGCAGACAGTGTAACGTTTCTTACGGTGACCTAGCGCAATAAATATTTCCGTCGCCTATTACTTCGTAACTTACAGATGCAAACACATTTAGTTAAACACCCTGTATATTGTGGCAGTATTTTATATTCATTTGTGGTCGGTAAGAGGTCATTATAAATGAGGTCTTGTTACGGAATCGACAAAAGGACAGAATATAGTGGTGATGTGGTTTAAAACCATCATGACGATGGGTATATCGTGGCAACTGTAGCATGACAAGATCAGTATTTAAATCAAGGTAAAATCATACATGCTACTGGTATTTATAAGATGCATTCGACACCCGAGTCGACAGATAAATTGAAACTAGAGGTGCAAGAACGCATTTCAAAGTGTGGAACAGGATTCGGAATCAGGGTTAAAATGGAGCAGCAGTTCTTCCATTAGCGGTAATTGCTAATGTGGAGCAGTGGCCCGTAGAGTCGCAGTGAACGGACGCAGCGAAAGCACAGCGCTAATTGAAACGAAGCCCGTGTAAAGCGGAGGATAATCACCGAACCTCGCTCTTCACTCTCCGGCAGTTAGAGGCGGCCTAGTTAACAACATCAGCTCTAATCGGGGGAGGTTTAACTTTTAATGACATATGGCCACCTACACTGCTGGCCATTCAAACTGCAACAGCAAGAAGACGGTTGGAACAGTTCTGCACCAAGTGTATGTCCTACGTGCTTGCTTAAGCCTGTCATTAACATTTCACGGCAGCTGTGGTGTCACCGCTAGACACCACACTTGCTAGGTGGTAGCTTTAAATCGGCCGCGGTCCATTAGTACATGTCGGACCCGCGTGTCGCCACTGTCAGTACTTGCAGACCTAGCGCCACCACATGGCAGGTCTAGAAAGACGGACTAGCACTCGCCCCAGTTGTACGACGACTTTGCTAGCGACTACACTGACGAAGCCTTTCTCTCACTTGCCGAGAGACAGTTAGAATAGCCTTCAGCTGAGTCCATGACTACGACCTAGTAAGGCGCCATTAACCCTATCTGGAGAGAGTCTAATTTGTATCGTCAATAGCGATGTACCACAATGATGGAATAAAAGTTGAGTATTAACTTAGATACGTACTTTTCTTATTAGCATTCATTACTTATCCTGTTCCATACTTCACGCCAGTCGGCGTGAGTTGACGCGTGCCCTTTCGGTAACCTCGCCCTGTGTCTAGACTGTCTTGTCTAGACACAACAGCAGCCATATATGGCAGTTATCTCTGAAACAACCGGTTTTCCGTTACACGTGTTTTTTCCACCTCCAGCTTAACCTGGCTGTAAAAACCGCTCAAATGTCCGAATTTCCGTTTTTTGTTACCGCTATCTCCAACAATAAACGTAGACATCTCACAAAGATTGAAAATTTCTACAATTTCCTCAGACTTTTGCATTAAACGTTTCTAGATGCATAGAAAGAAAATATCAAATGGAATAGGTAAGCAAAAGAAAGCTAATTCCTTCCATCGTTTGTTGCTTCTCTCGAAAAATAATGAGGGTTTGAAAACCAAAAAAAAGTTCATAACTATTCTGCTGTTGATTTTTAAATCTCTTTATTAGAAAAGAAAATCTCATTGTAATCGAGGATCATTCGATTATTTTCGCATTAGAATAGTCAGTGCTAAAGGGTGAAAACAGACTGGAGAAGTAATTTTCGTGTTAAGTTGTCCGTTTCGTATTACGTAGACACAGGCAGCAGAGCAGCTAATTTGTGTTTTTATTATAAACTATGAAAGAATTGTTAAGTTTCTAATTTGTTATTGTTGCCATAACTCCCTTTCTCTTTTATTATTTCATAGAGATTGTAGACAAATGATAAGATTTTGTGTAAAATTTGATACGTTCTTTAATTTTTGAAGTGAATTTGAATACAACAGATTTTTTTCTGGCAAAACCAAGAATTCTCCTTCAAATATTTCAGATGAACTGTTTAGATAGAGGACAAAATACAACATTTACCGAGAAGAAGTACATGACAACAGTTCAAATTTTGGTGATGAATTAATCCAGTGGCGACTATTTATTGTTCAACACGTTCATGAATACTCGTTCTATAATCCATTGATCTGTTAATCGTGTTCCTTCGTCAGAGGCAATACCACTCAAAGACGATATCAGTCTATCAGAAACAACAGAATACCCTGCAAAACTTGTTTTTACAAAATATTTAATCCTAAATAAAAAAATTAAGACCACTGCTATGGCGGACTGATACATCGCTTTTATTCCTGGTAATCATTAAAAAGACTGTTACAACAGAGTTGAAACAAATACCGAAGAATACCGTTTATTCAGAACTAACATGTCGATATCGGTTTTAACCGGCCAGTTTTTCCCACCCCCAGCACATACAGCAGATTGAGGTAATGCCATTCACATTCTCTATGTAAGAAAAGATTACGCAACGGTTTGTCATTCAGAAGTGGCATTCGAATGTTGATGGTCTGTGAAAAGATCGTCTTATGCCTCAATGTAAGATGGCGAAACGCCTGACGACGTATGTCAGAATTCTATGGAGGCAGGACCGTGGCTTGTAGAGACTGCGGTCTATCGCTTCGTAGTCCTGCTGTTGGCATTGGTTGGGATCCGATGACTTTGATACGAATACTGAATGGATACTAAACGTCGTGCGGGATCGCAGCCAACAGCGTGCGACCAGCGACCATTGCTGCGGCTTCCTTTGACTATGACGAATCCGAATTGGAAACTCCGAGGAGAAAGAAAGCTGTCACGTTCGCCTGGTCTGACCCACATATTGCAATGAGTACTCAGTGCACTACTTGAGTCAAACCAGACGAAGCATCCGAACTAGATTTAAGGAACATGCACTCCTGGAAATGGAAAAAAGAACACATTGACACCGGTGTGTCAGACCCACCATACTTGCTCCGGACACTGCGAGAGGGCTGTACAAGCAATGATCACACGCACGGCACAGCGGACACACCAGGAACCGCGGTGTTGGCCGTCGAATGGCGCTAGCTGCGCAGCATTTGTGCACCGCCGCCGTCAGTGTCAGACAGTTTGCCGTGGCATACGGAGCTCCATCGCAGTCTTTAACACTGGTAGCATGCCGCGACAGCGTGGACGTGAACCGTATGTGCAGTTGACGGAATTTGAGCGAGGGCGTATAGTGGGCATGCGGGAGGCCGGGTGGACGTACCGCCGAATTGCTCAACACGTGGGGCGTGAGGTCTCCACAGTACATCGATGTTGTCGCCAGTGGTCGGCGGAAGGTGCACGTGCCCGTCGACCTGGGACCGGACCGCAGCGACGCACGGATGCACGCCAAGACTGTAGGATCCTACGCAGTGCCGTAGGGGACCGCACCGCCACTTCCCAGCAAATTAGGGACACTGTTGCTCGGGTATCGGCGAGGACCATTCGCAACCGTCTCCATGAAGCTGGGCTACGGTCCCGCATACCGTTAGGCCGTCTTCCGCTCACGCCCCAACATCGTGCAGCCCGCCTCCAGTGGTGTCGCGACAGGCGTGAATGGAGGGACGAATGGAGACGTGTCGTCTTCAACGATGAGAGTCGCTTCTGCCTTGGTGCCAATGATGGTCGTATGCGTGTTTGGCGCCGTGCAGGTGAGCGCCACAATCAGGACTGCATACGACCGAGGCACACAGGGCCAACACCCGGCATCATGGTGTGGGGAGCGATCTCCTACACTGGCCGTACACCACTGGTGATCGTCGAGGGGACACTGAATAGTGCACGGTACATCCAAACCGTCATCGAACCCATCGTTCTACCATTCCTAGACCGGCAAGGGAACTTGCTGTTCCAACAGGACAATGCACGTCCGCATGTATCCCGTGCCACCCAACGTGCTCTAGAAGGTGTAAGTCAACTAGCCTGGCCAGCAAGATCTTCGGATCTGCCCCCCATTGAGCATGTTTGGATGAAGCGTCGTCTCACGCGGTCTGCACGTCCAGCCTGAACGCTGGTCCAACTGAGGCGCCAGGTGGAAATGGCATGGCAAGCCGTTCCACAGGACTACATCCAGCATCTCTACGATCGTCTCCATGGGAGAATAGCAGCCTGCATTGCTGCGAAAGGTGGATATACACTGTACTAGTGCCGACATTGTGCATGCTCTGTTGCCTGTGTCTATGTGCCTGTGGTTCTGTCAATGTGATCATGTGATGTATCTGACCCCAGGAATGTGTCAATAAAGTTTCCCCTTCCTGGGACAATGAATTCACGGTGTTCTTATTTCAATTTCCAGGAGTGTATAAACGCATGTAGTGGCAACGGCCTTGCCGCCGTGGCTACACCGGTTCCCGTGCGATCACCGAACTTAAGCGCTGTCGGGCGTGGCCGGCACTTGGATGGGTCACCATCCAGGCCACCATGTGCTATTGCCGTTTTTCTGGATACATTCAGCCTCGTGATACCAATTGAGGAGCTAGTCGACCGCATAGTAGCGGCTTCGATCAAGAATACCATCTTACGACGGGGAGAGCGATGTGCTGACCTCACGCGCCTCCTAACCGAATCCTCCACCGAGGATGACACGGCGGTCGGATGATCCTGGTAGGCCACTCTTGGCCTGAAGACGGAGTGCTTTTTTTTATTTTTTGTAAACGCATGTAGGCACAACTCTCCCATTCAACTGAGGATATGCTGTGAACAACACATACATTCTAAGACAAAAAAGAAAAACACGCCAAATTGAGCAAGCCAATAAGGCGTTGTCGCATCTCTGGCCCTTATACAAGTATTTATTAGGCAAGGCATTGATTAGTAGAGTTTGTGGATATCCTCCTGAAGTATATCGTGCCGAATTCTGTCCATCTGGTGCTTTGGATCGCCAAAATCCCGAGTTGATTGGAGGGCCCTGCACATAATGCTCCAAACATTCTCAGTTAGGGATAGATATGACAAACTTACTGGCCAAGCCAGAGTTTGTCAAGCACGAAATCAAGTCCTTCGTGTCCATGTCAACACTGCTGATAATTGGATTCTGCACGGAAAAAGCAAAGATCCAGAAGTTTAATTTATCCATTGGTTTCAAGTAGTACGAACTGTAATGTCACACACTTTTCAGGAGAGACGGTTCGCTCTAAAGGAGTATGATTTTTATGCACAGACCAGCGATCAAGCAAAAGCAACTTACACTAAAGTGCCAAAGAAACTGATATAGGCAAACGTATTCAAATACAGTTGTCTGTAAACAGGCATAATACGGTGCTGCGGTCGGCAACGCCTAAATAAGACAACAAGTACCGTGAATATTAGGAATCCGGTAAAACATAAAATCTCCGACATCGCTGCGGTCTGAAAAAGATCCTGCAAGAACGGGACCAGCGACGATTGAAGAGAATCGTTCAACGTGACAGAAGTGCATCCCTTCGGCAAACTGCTGCAGATTTCAGTGCTCGGCCCTCAACAACTTTGAGTATGCGTATCATTCAACGAAACATCATCGATATGGGCTTTCGGAGCAGAAGGGAAACTCGTGTGCCCTTGATGACTGCACAACACATAGCTTTACGCCCCGTCCGAGCCCATCAACACCGACATGGGACCATTGATGACTGGAAACATGTTGCCTTGTCGGACGAGTCTCGTTTCAAATTGTAGCGAGCAGATGGACCTCATAAATCCATGGACACTACATGTCAGCAGGGAACTGTTCAAGCTAGTGCCGGCTCTCATGAGGGTCGTGTGCAGTTGAGTGATGTTTGACCCTGAAACGTCTAGATATGATTTTGACAGGTGAAACGTATGTAAGCATCCTGTCTGACCATCTGTATTCTTTCATGTCCATTATGCAGTACGATGGACTATGGCAACTGCAGCAGGACAATGCGACACCCCACATATCCAGAACTGCTACAGATTGGCTCCAGGAACACACTTCTGAGTTTAATCACTTCCGTAGCGCACCAAATTCCCAGACATGAACATTATCGAGCATATCTGGGATCTTGCAAAGTGCTGTTCAGGAGATCACTCCCCCGTACTCTTAAGAATTTATGGAAGCCCTGCAGCATTCATGATGTCAGTTCCCTCCAGCACTACTTTCGACATTAGTCGAGTCCATGCCACGTCGTGTTGCGGAGCTTCTGCGTGCTCGTGGGGCCCTACACGATATTAGGCAGGTGTGCCAGTTTCTTTGGCTCTTCAGTGTATTTTACGAGGTGCAATAATAAAGTATTGAGACTGATTTTCTTTGGAAGATGTGGCAACCCTGCAGGCTTGCGTAGGCGCAATATCTTTGACCTTGGTCTATAAGCTGCTTCTAGTCCAAGCGGCACATCGATGCAACTGCTCAGTCGTGAGTTGTGCTGTAATAAGTTAACATGTGTTTGTGTTTCTCGTCACGGAAATGGAACTTCACAATATTGCGCAACGGTATGCCATTTCTTTTTACGTTAAATTGGGTGAAAACGCGATGACAACTTACCGTAAGCTTCAGAAGGCTTTTGGAGAGGAGGTTGTGACAAGAACTCAAGTTTTTCGTTGGCATAAAATGTTTAGTGAAGGCAGAACGAAGATGAAGACCGCAGTGGACGAGCATCAACCTCACAGATACATGTCAACTTGGCCAGGTTGCTTGAACTCGTACAATCTGAAGATTATCAGTGAAAATGATTGCAGAAGAACTGAACACCAATCGAGAAACGGTTTGTCTACTAATAATTGAAGATCTGGGTATGAGAAAGATTTGTGCAAAGATGGTCCTCAAAAATCTCACACAACAACAGCGAGAAACACGGAAAAATGTGGCAGCCGATCTGTTAGAGCAAACGGAAATCAATCCAGAACTGTTGAGCGTGTTATAACTGGTGATGAAAGTTGGTTTTTTCAGTGCGATCCAGAGACAAAACGCCAAAGCTCGCAATGGCGCTCAAAGGGAGCATGTCTAAGTCAAAAGTGAAATGCATACTTTTGTGCTTCTTTGATTCCAAGGGAATTGTTCATAAAGAGTGGGTGCCTCCTGGACGAACAGTTAACCAATATTACTACAAAGAAATTTCAGAAAGACTTCGTAAAAGAGTTCTTTGTGTCCATGTCAATACTGCTGATAACTGGATTCTGCATCACGATAATGCACTATCTCATACTGCTCTGTCAGTACAGCAATTTTTAACCTCAAAACAAATTTCAGTACTGCCGCAGCCACCTTATTCACCAGATATCGCTCCATGCGACTTTTTTCTATTTCCAAGAGTCGAAACGGACAACACAAGATGTCCAAAAAGCTGTGACAAGGGTCTTGGAGGATATTACAGAGTTCCAGAAATGTTACCATCAATGGCAGAAGCGCTGGAGAAAGTGTGTGCAATCAGAAGGGAACTACTTTGAAGGAGACAACACCAGACTAAAACGGCAAGCAGCATTTTTTTCCACATCAGTATCCTTACTTTATTGTCACACCTCGTAAATGCTCTGAGTTGGACAGAGTTCTGACGACCTTGCTCGCCAAGGCAGGGTTTGGGAAGCACTAACACAAGCATCAGAAACGCTCTCTGTGGGCGCAAGGGCATTGTCTTTCTGACATCTAAGGCCAATTAATGCAGTATCGTCGACGTGCCGCAGTGATGTAAGCGTACCGCCAATCACGCCTAAAGGGGCCCTGCTTTGAAATGAAATGACACCAGAGACCATCACTACTGGTTGTCGTGCCGTATGACAGGTGACAGTGAGGTTGGAACCCCACTGCTGTCTGTTACTTCTCTAGGCACGTCTTCGCCGGTCATTCGGAATAGGATTCATCACTGAACACAATTCCGCTCCAGTCAATGAGATTCCAGGCCGAAGACGTGTCTGGAGACCTCCCGGAGAGCGGTGGTATAACAGCCTGACTGCCACTCGCCAAATGTCCCGACAACCAGCTGTGATGGTCTGGATGCCATTTCTTTGGTTGTCATCCGCGGCACCTCTGCAGCACTGCGATACGTCGACGATTTTCTTCGTCCCGTATTGTTGACTTCCATGGTAAACCACCCTGGGAATATATTATTCAGCAAGGATAGCCGGTTTCACGATAACCTGCACCTAGACTGTTTCGTATTTGGTTGTGTACCTTTTTTTTTTTTTTTTTTTTTTTTTTTTTTTTTTTTTTTTTTTTTTTTTTTTTTTTTTTTTTGTCATCAGTCTACTGACTGGTTTGATGCGGCCCGCCACGAATTCCTTTCCTGTGCTAACCTCTTCATCTCAGAGTAGCACTTGCAACCTACGTCCTCAATTATTTGCTTCACGTATTCCAATCTCTGTCTTCCTCTACAGTTTTTGCCCTCTATAACTCCCTCTAGTACCATGGAAGTCATTCCCTCATGTCTTAGCAGATGTCCTATCATCCTGTCCCTTCTCCTTATCAGTGTTTTCCACATATTCCTTTCCTCTCCGATTCTGCGTAGAACCTCCTCATTCCTTACCTTATCAGTCCACCTAATTTTCAACATTCGTCTATAGCACCACATCTCAAATGCTTCGATTCTCTTCTGTTCCGGTTTTCCCACAGTCCATGTTTCACTACCATACAATGCTGTACTCCAGACGTACATCCTCAGAAATTTCTTCCTCAAATTAAGGCCGATATTTGATATTAGTAGACTTCTCTTGGCCAGAAATGCCTTTTTTGCCACAGCGAGTCTGCTTTTGATGTCCTCCTTGCTCCGTCCGTCATTGGTTATTTTACTGCAGAATTCCTTAACTTCATTGACTTCGTGACCATCAATCCTGATGTTAAGTTTCTCGCTGTTCTCATTTCTACTACTTCTCATTACCTTCGTCTTTCTCCGATTTACTCTCAAACCATACTGCGTACTCATTAGACTGTTCATTCCGTTCAGCAGATCATTTAATTCTTCTTCACTTTCACTCAGGATAGCAATGTCATCAGCGAATCGTATCATTGATATCCTTTCACCTTGTATTTTAATTCCACTCCTGAACCTTTCTTTTACACTCCTGGAAATTGAAATAAGAACACCGTGAATTCATTGTCCCAGGAAGGGGAAACTTTATTGACACATTCCTGGGGTCAGATACATCACATGATCACACTGACAGAACCACAGGCACATAGACACAGGCAACAGAGCATGCACAATGTCGGCACTAGTACAGTGTATATCCACCTTTCGCAGCAATGCAGGCTGCTATTCTCCCATGGGGACGATCGTAGAGATGCTGGATGTAGTCCTGTGGAACGGCTTGCCATGCCATTTCCACCTGGCGCCTCAGTTGGACCAGCGTTCGTGCTGGACGTGCAGACCGCGTGAGACGACGCTTCATCCAGTCCCAAACATGCTCAATGGGGGACAGATCCGGAGATCTTGCTGGCCAGGCTAGTTGACTTACACCTTCTAGAGCACGTTGGGTGGCACGGGATACATCCGGACGTGCATTGTCCTGTTGGAACAGCAAGTTCCCTTGCCGGTCTAGAAATGGTAGAACGATGGGTTCGATGACGGTTTGGATGTACCGTGCACTATTCAGTGTCCCCTCGACGATCACCAGTGTTGTACGGCCAGTGTAGGAGATCGCTCCCCACACCATGATGCCGGGTGTTGGCCCTGTGTGCCTCGGTCGTATGCAGTCCTGATTGTGGCGCCCACCTGCACGGCGCCAAACACGCATACGACCATCATTGGCACCAAGGCAGAAGCGACTCTCATCGCTGAAGACGACACGTCTCCATTCGTCCCTCCATTCACGCCTGTCGCGACACCACTGGAGGCGGGCTGCACGATGTTGGGGCGTGAGCGGAAGACGGCCTAACGGTGTGCGGGCCGTAGCCTAGCTTCATGGATACGGTTGCGAATGGTCCTCGCCGATACTCCAGGAGCAACAGTGTCCCTAATTTGCTGGGAAGTGGCGGTGCGGTCCCCTACGGCACTGCGTAGGATCCTACGGTCTTGGCGTGCATCCGTGCGTCGCTGCGGTCCGGTCTCAGGTCGACGGGCACGTGCACCTTCCGCCGACCACTGGCGACAACATCGATGTACTGTGGAGACCTCACGCCCCACGTGTTGAGCAATTCAGCGGTACGTCCACCCGGCCTCCCGCATGCCCACTGTATGAATTCGCTCAAAGTCCGTCAACTGCACATACGGTCCACGTCCACGCTGTCGCGGCATGCTACCAGTGTTAAAGACTGCGATGGAGCTCCGTATGCCACGGCAAACTGGCTGACACTGACGGCGGCGGTGCACAAATGCTGCGCAGCTAGCGCCATTCGACGACCAACACCGCGGTTCCTGGTGTGTCCGCTGTGCCGTGCGTGTGATCATTGCTTGTACAGCCCTCTCGCAGTGTCCGGAGCAAGTATGGTGGGTCTGACACACCGGTGTCAATGTGTTCTTTTTTCCATTTCCAGGAGTGTATTTTCATCATTGCTTCCTCGATGAACAGATTGAAGAGTAGGGGCGAAAGGGTACAGCCTTGTCTTACACCCTTCTTAATACGAGCACTTCGTTCTTGATCGTCCACTGTTACTATTCCCTCTTGGTTGTTGTACATATTGTATATGACCCGTCTCTCCCTATAGCTTACCCCTACTTTTTTCAGAATCTCGAACAGCTTGCACCATTTTATATTGTCGAACGCTTTTTCCAGGTCGACAAATCCTATGAAAGTGTCTTGATTTTTCTTTAGCCTTGCTTCCATTATTAGCCGTAACGTCAGAGTTGCCTCTCTCGTCCCTTTACTTTTCCTAAAGCCAAACTGATCGTCACCTAGCGCATCCTCAATTTTCTTTTCCATTCTTCTGTATATTATTCTTGTAAGTAGCTTCGATGCATGAGCTGTTAAGCTGATTGTCCGATAATTCTCGCACTTGTCAGCTCTTGCCGTCTTCGGAATTGTGTGGATGATGCTTTTCCGAAAGTCAGATGGTATATGCCATTATATTCTATCAGTTCCCATCACCTCGTTACTCGAATGTGATCCTATATGGATCCTTTAAGAGTGGATACCTAGCTGAACGTCACCCACCGTTTGTAGCTCCCAAGGAGTTCGCCTTCGATCTTGATAGTACAAACATTTGTGATCACTGTGGCGCCCCAGTTTCCATCCGGTCCTCATGGCTTCTTTTGAACATTTCTTGAATATCAGCCTCGTGCATCTTGTGAAGCGTAATACGTACGTGATACAGAAGGTTGATCTCTTCACCTTCTGGACTCTCATTTTCTGTCGGCCTCCTGGTGCACATAGTGAGCCGTTAGCAGCTAACATTTTTCTGTTATAATTGTTAACCCAATTCTTTTAAATGAACCTTGCGAACTCGAAAAGCGTTCCTTATGAGTATAGCCGCTGAAATTAAGCGGCGCAGTCATTTGACTAGAGGTGTCGCGTTTTTGTGCGGCAATCTTCGGTCACACTAACCGACAAAAACAACAGAATTGCGTCAGTTTCAATCGGACGTTGTTTAACACAAGCCTTAATAGTCTATCGATTTAAACCTTTTAATGCACATAAAAAAAAAATGACGTTTGGGTTCCATCGATTTGAGGGTTTGGTTGTTTTGGGGAAGGAGACCAGACAGGGAGGTCATCGGTATCATCGGATTAGGGAAGAACGGGGAAGGAAGTCGGCCGTGCCCCTTCAAAGGCACCATCGCGGCATTTGCCTGGAGCGATTTAGGGAAATCACGGAAAACCTAAATCAGGATGCCCGGACGCGGGATTGAACCGTCGTCCTCCCGAATGCGAGTCCAGTGTGCTAGCCACTGCACCACCTCGCTCGGTCATCGATTTGAGTCCGACGAAGAATTTATACAGATGGGTAGGAGATATATGTTTGAATATGAGCGATGATTATGCGCATAATTAAGACAAAGGTGTAGTTTACTTTACAAATCCTTCAGCATTTTATTTATACCTCAACGAATGTTAGTAAGCGGAGGGACATGTTATTGACGTACAGCACTACATCAAAACTGGAAATGTAGACAGTTAATCCACGAGCCACTGTGGCTGAGGCAGGGAGAGGAAAAAGAAATACAGTAAGCAAATTTGTAGAATACGAAATGAAAGAATGTAGTGCAGAAGAAAATGAAATAACACGGGTTACTTAACTGAATTTGAGCTGCCGATCTAGCTAAAACTTCCGCGATATGAAAGAATTCCATTTCGTCTGGCGTTTGTGAAGAAGTTAAGAATTACAATGGAACAGAGCGAGTCGTGCCTGCTGACTAGGAAAAAGAGACGGGAACGACCTGTAAAGAAGTGTGCTGGGTTATTTTTTTCTCAAGGCTATTAAGAGAGCAACGAGGCGTGGTAATTCGCTGGCTGCTATCTTGTGCGCCAGAAGAATTCTTATCAGGCAAACAGCGACGTCTTCAAGACCGCGCCAGATAACGTATCCACTGGAATAGTTGTAAGACGAATTTCGGGTCCCTCGTAGCAGTGGAAAAGGAATTTAGACGGATGTGGTTCATCTATCCTTGCTGTGACATCAGAGGCGTTATACTGAGTACAAGTAAATTTATATTCTCTGAGAGACCGTACGTTACGCGAGGAAAAAACGAATGCCTGTACGAGTGTACTCTACGTACCTCAATATTTTTTATGGTGGTCCTCATGCATCCTTACGTCCCTCGCCTCGACTCTGATATGCCCATATAGGAGGGGTACTTTTTGAAACTGGGCTGGCACTCGCGAGAAGTTTCCCTATTAATTCTTACTGTTCTTAGGTTACGTTTAAAAGTACTTTTAAATTGTTGTTAGGTAACATTATTTCCGCTGATACTCTACATTTGCATAGAACTGTTGTTAATGACATCACAGTTCACCAATTTCCGCTATACAAACATTTCTAACAACACAAGTCTACAGGTAATAAGCCACAGCTGCAAAATACTAACACGAATTCTTTACAGACGAATGGAAAAACTAGTAGAAGCCGACCTCGGGGAAGATCAGTTTGGATTCCGTAGAAATACTGGAACACGTGAGGCAATACTGACCTTAAGACTTATCTTAGAAGAGAGATTAAGGAAAGGCAAACCTACATTTCTAGCATTTGTAGACTTAGAGAAAGCTTTTGACAATGTTGACTGGAATACTCTCTTTCAAATTCTAAAGGTGGCAGGGGTAAAATACAGGGAGCGAAAGGCTATTTACAATTTGTACAGAAACTAGATGGCAGTTATAAGAGTCGAGGGACATGAAAGGGAAGCAGTGGTTGGGAAGGGAGTAAGACAGGGTTGTAGCCTCTCCCCGATGTTATTCAATCTGTATATTGAGCAAGCAGTAAAGGAAACAAAAGAAAAATTTGGAGTAGGTATTAAAATCCATGGAGAAGAAATAAAAACTTTGAGGTTCGCCGATGACATTGTAATTCTGTCAGAGACAGCAAAGGACTTGGAAGAGCAGTTGAACGGAATGGACAGTGTCTTGAAAGGAGGATATAAGATGAACATCAACAAAAGCAAAACGAGGATAATGGAATGTAGTCGAATTAAGTCGGGTGATGTTGAGGGTATTAGATTAGGAAATGAGACACTTAAAGTAGTAAAGGAGTTTTGGTATTTGGGGAGCAAAATATCTGATGATGGTCGAAGTAGAGAGGATATAAAATGTAGACTGGCAATGGCAAGGAAAGCGTTTCTGAAGAAGAGAAATTTGTTAACATCGAGTATAGATTTAAGTGTCAGGAAGTCATTTCTGAAAGTATTTGTGTGGAGTGTAGCCATGTATGGAAGTGAAACATGGACGGTAAATAGTTTGGACAAGAAGAGAATAGAAGCTTTTGAAATGCGGTGCTACAGAAGAATGCTGTAGATTAGATGGGTAGATCACGTAACTAATGAGGAAGTATTGAATAGGATTGGGGAGAAGAGAAGTTTGTGGCACAACTTGACCAGAAGAAGGGATCGGTTGGTATGACATGTTCTGAGGCATCAAGGGATCACCAATTTGGTATTGGAGGGCAGCGTGGAGGGTAAAAATCGTAGGGGGAGACCAAGATATGACTACACTAAGCAGATTCAGAAGGATGTAG
Organism: Schistocerca cancellata; assembly: GCF_023864275.1. NCBI lineage: Eukaryota > Metazoa > Arthropoda > Insecta > Orthoptera > Acrididae > Schistocerca > Schistocerca cancellata. Next base: position 808,780,326 of record NC_064630.1, read on the forward strand.
GTTGCAGTAGGTACTGGGAGATGAAGAAGCTTGCACAGGATAGAGTAGCATGGAGAGCTGCATCAGACCAGTCTCAGGACTGAAGACCACAACAACAACAGGGGGAAAGTGTACAAAAATGGTTCAAATGGCTCCGAGCACTATGGGACTTAACATCGGAGGTCATCATTACCCTACAACTTAGAACTACTTAAACCTAACTAACCTAAGGACATCACACACATCCATGCCCGTGGTAGGATTCGAACCTGCGACCGTAGCGATCGCACGGTTCCAGACTGAAGCTCCTAGTACCGCTCGGCCACACCGGCCGGCGAAAGTGTTCAACGGATCTTTCTGATAGAAAAATCTACTAAAAATAAAAAAAATAGTAATTAAACCGAACAGGGCTATAATCTGGAACAGTGAAAGCTATTTTGTGCATTCACTCACGAACAACACTGGACAGTAAAGGGATACCACTAATCATGAATCCAAAAGTTACGCTAATGAACGAAAAGGAAATAATTACTGTCGCCAGCCCACTAGGGCGATTTACATCCAAAATCCTGTACAAGATGATGGGAAAGAAAAACATTTATTATTAAACACTGACGTGGCAACTGAAGTTTGTCACGTTTTTTGACACTAATTTTGAGTATGTAATGATAAAGAAAACTGAGAAGTCACTTTTAGGTTAAATTTGTCGTTAAATTTTGAAAAAGGCAATCGAGTAATGATTTGAAAATATTCACTTAAACTGTATGTTAGTATTAAACTTCTTTACGTAAACAATGACTTTCAGAGACCTCAACATGTAACGTTCCCTGGCATTCTCACAATTTATTTGTAACATATACGCCGATCTGGGCAAGTCGTATGTACATCGTAATTATTCAACCAAAGATATTACTGAATGTGGTATAAAATATGTTTGTTATTTTCATTATATTTTTATTGTAATATTTCTCTGTATTTAGGATAGGAATTTTTCTGTATTATTTATGTGAATGTAAAACGTGTCAGTATTTGCGGTATCAGCGATATAAAAATTTGCCAAGAAATCAATTTACAAAGAAATGTTAATAGTCGCGCCGCTGTTTATCTTTGCGTGTGGAGACTCTCTATCGCGTGGAGAACAGAGTAGCTTGAGTGAGGAAAGAGGGAGGAAGTGTCAGTTGGCCGCTCTAGCAGACGCGATGTGCAGCTATGCTCGCGCCCATTAGACGCGCCTGATTCGTTAACCCGTATTGTGGGCACTGTAACGTTCTCTGGCATTTTCACAGTTTATTTGTGACATGTGCGCCGATCTGGGCGAGTTGTGTATCCATCGTGGTTGTTCAGCAGAGTTAAGACGTTATCGAGGTAGGACGCTGTGGAGGAGCTTTTAACGAATGTATAGACTTCTCTTGTCTCTGTCTGGACTTAGCCGCCATTAGATGAAGAGTTACGAATTAATGTGAGTTGACTTGTTGTTTGTGCGAAATATATCAGTATTTATCAAAAGTGTGAATTATTATGTAAATTGGCTTGCCCACGTCATCTATAAATCAAATGAGTGGTGAAATAGGTTTGATCAGTGATAAATGTCGGCTTGGCTGTAATTAAAACATTTTCTGCTGATAGAGATAATCTTGTGTTCTATGGCTAGTGCCGGGATAAACTTCAGTAAAAAATATTTAACAAAAAAAAACCCACTGCATCTGGAAAGTGTATGCCAAGGCCGAATGATTTAAAGGACTCAGTTCTCAACAAAATATTACTATCCGGTTAATATGAGTGCACGTAATATTTTTCTTTAAATGTACGTAATCCTTAAGACATTTTGTTTTACCACAATAAATTAAGAGAGTGGTTCTACAACAAAGTTCGCACGACAGTAAATTAAGTTAAAAGCAAAAGGTAAAATTTAATATTTCTTTAACGACATTTCATAATCATTAGCATTCCATTATTCGCGGAGAGTCGAATTTGCTACATATGGCGCCCAACGTGGGGCCCGAATATGCAGTGGCCACTAAATACCCGTGAGATAACTAGGGAATTAATATAGTCGAACTTTGTTGGAGAACATTTAATAATTTTTTCATGTATTGTATGTATTGCGTGTAGTAATACCTGTGTATGATTTTTTGCATGAGAACACTATGTATCCGGAGCAAGCTGAAGAAGAGAGCTCATTATTTTGAAAAATTAATAACCTTCCACAATATCAGGGGGCAGCTGCACCCAAGATAGATCACCAAAAGGTAAAGCTACAGTGTAGTTGTCCTGTGGGTAGTAAAGTAGCCTCAGTGCAGTGTTCTCGGATCATTAGTGGTGTGCTTGTTGTTAGTATTTTGTTTTAAAATAACAGGACACTTAAGTAGTTAGTCATTGTAGTATATAGTAAGTGTGTATTAGTTAATGTCCATTTCTTGTGTGATTATGTCAGTGAAACCTGAGTGTTAGGATATTTAGTTCAGATTTTATTTCCTTTGCTTACTATGGTTAAATTGCGTAGTCAGAAAGATATCAACATGGATAAAGAGCAACAGTCAGTCAGTAGTGATACCGAGTTGGAAAGTGGGACACAAAGTAATATTAGTGACGTAGTTCAGGAAGTACAATGTGAGAATCTGGGGGCAGAAGGGCAAGAAATGTTGCCACTGCCACCCAGTAATTCAGTTGATAGTGAAAATACTGTGCCCACCGCAAGCACTGGACACGGACCAGAGAGTGGTGTGATGTCAGAAGTGCAACCATTAAGAGTTATGTTCGAGCGCATGCTCAATTTCCAAGCTGAATTTGTACAAATGCAAGCAGAACGGGACCAGAGATTGGTAGCTGAATTCGCCTGTATGCAAGCAGAACGCGATAAAGAACGTGATGCTAAACAAGCAGAGCGTGACCGACGCCTGCGAGAGAGGGACTTGCAGTTGATGCAAACTTTAGAAGTTATGCAAGGTGACATTGTTAGCTTGAAACAAAAATATGAAACCATGCCCCAAACGATGCAAGAATTAAGCGAAAGACTAGATAGTATTCAGGTGGCTAATGCCAATATCGCAGAGGAAGTCAGTGTCCTGACTAATAGGGTCGAACAACTAGAACTTAACACAACTCACGTAATTGAGAACAAAGTGATCGAACATGTGCACAAAGTAGAACGTAACTTCACAAAGGAATTAGATGAGAAAGTGCACGCCGCAATTGAGGCCAGAGAGGTGGACTCAACTACGGATGTGCAAAATCTTAAAAAGATAGTGCAAAAGGACATTCCGCTGTGGCAGCGGAGTGTGGACCGCCGTCTTGCCGAAATGGAGCTAAGCCTGCGGCAAGACGATGCGCAGGCGTATGTCACGCCAGCCAAGTCCAACAATGATAGGCATATAAATACTGCAGTAAAAAATTGCGACTGCGAGACAGAACAGGCAACCAATGTAAGCGGAACAAATAAATGTCATTCTAAAGTAGTAATTGAAGAAAGTCTGATTAGGAATCGACAGTTTCAGATCTTTACAACGGAGAAGAAATCTGTTCACCCTGTAGTGTTTATCAAGGGATTTAGAAACATTTTGCCTAGCGTTTGGAGTCATACCCAGAAAATACAGTTCGTTATGTCTTACATACAGGGAGATGCTGCATTATGGGCAACCGAAGCAGCTGACAGTTGTGATACGTATGAGCAATTCGAAAAGGCATTCTTGGCCAAATATTGGTCAACATGTATTCAGGAGAGATTACGGAAGGAAGTATATAATCCAGAGCCGTATTCTCCACGACTAGGCAATTTGCGAAAATATTTTGAGAAGTACATTAATAAGACCCGTTACTGGGACGAACAGATTTCATCTCGGGATTTGATCAGACTTTTGAAATCACACTTGCCGATACATGTAAAGGAAAAGCTTATACACGTGCCCGAAAATGATATGGAACATTTCTTGTCTGTTCTGGACTCAATTGACCTGATTCAGGAGGACGTTAAGGCAGCCTCTGAACAGGCTAGAAGTAACGGAAACGGTTATAGAAATGGTAGAAATAACACGCCTCCAACCAGTAATGGAAACGGCGGAGGTAATAATAGGAGACAAGAGTATGCACAAAACGGAAATAGAGGTAGAGACCGGAACGGCAATAGTCAGCCGGTGAATAATGACCGGAAGAGAAGGTTCGATGACCGGTATGAAACAGGCCCACCAAGCAATCATAGATGGAAAAATGCCAGGGGGCCGTACAACACTAATACTTATAATGATGCAAACCGAACTTGGCCACAGAACCAGAGGCCCAGTCCGGACCGGCAAAACAGTGATAACCGACCGCCACCACAAAATGCGCCAATTGCGCAGCCGTGGCGGCCGACGCAACACAACGTGCACATAGTGGAGGTCAGTGACACAGAGCAGCCACGCCCATCCACTAGCAATAATTCAACAAACTAGATGCAGCCGAGATACGCTCTCCATCGTCGGCTGAGGTTTGGAGTGAGAGCAGCCCGACACAAAACAAAACACCGAACAAAATCTATATCCTTAGGTATAATGACGGGGTACAGATGGGAGATGAATTAATAACTGAACCATCCACGTGCATAAAGGAACACAAAGACAAAGTACAGGTGATAATAGAAATTAAAATTAACAATATTGATGTGCAATCGGTCGTAGATACAGGTGCTACTGTTAGTGTCATGAGTATGGACTTATTCAAGGTACTGGGGAAGGAAAGGCGTATGCTGACTTTTCCCGTGAATAATTGTAGAGTCACTGGAGCCATAAGTGCACAGCGACAAATAATTAAACTCCAAGTGCGGGTAGAGATGTATATAGGGGAAGAAGCCATAGCGAGCTCATTCCTGGTAGTAAAGGGTTTAAAGGTAGCCTGCATTTTGGGGGTAGATTTTTTGAGAGAAAGGGACGCAATAATCGACCTTTCTCGGGGAAAATTAAGTTTGATGAATGCTGGTAGGAGAATAGAATTGTCGATGCTCAGATCAGAAGAGGTACCTGTACCTAATTGTAACGCTATTAATATCAAATGTAGGAATCAGTCGATACTACAATTAGACAATCATTGTCCAGGACAGAATCTCTATTATCCTGACGTACAAGGTGATCAATTAAAAGCGAATATGGACGTATTAGTGAACAAAGTGTCACAGTCCGAAAATTTAAATTCAATGCAACAGCAGGAATTAGTACAGTTATTATCTAATTATGCAGATGTATTTTCTGAACGACCAGGAGTTGTTAAGGGATATCAATACAAGATCGAGGTAAAGCCTCACAAAACTTACTGTCGAGCCTCATACTCCATTCCTTGGTCCAAGAAGGAAATAGTAGTTAAAGAAATAAGAAAACTAATCGAGTGGGGAATAATAGAACCGTCTTTGTCCCCTTATAGTAGTCCATTGGTGGCGGTAACAAAAGCTGACGGACAGGTACGGTTAGTACTAGATGCAAGAGACATAAATGAAATTATTGTACCTGTCAGGACTCATCCGGAAAACCTTGATGAGCAAATTCAAAAATTTCATGGAGTGCAATATTTGACATCTATTGATATGAGAAGTTCTTTCTGGCAAATCCTGCTTACACCCGAGTCGAGGAAGTATACTGCATTTATATTTGGGGGAAGAAGCTACCAATTTAGGGTACTACCTTTCGGCCTAAATGTAAGTGCAGGAGTTTTCATAACAGCCCTCGACGCGGTTTTGGGTCCGGATTTGCTGCAAAGGGTAACAGTGTATGTAGACGATCTGGTGATTGCCACTGCCACCTGGGAGGAGCACGTAGAACTACTGAGTAAAGTCTTAGAAAGGTTTAAGCAAGCGGGGGTAACAGCGAATCTTGATAAATCCAAATTTGGACGTAATCAGATTAAATTTCTAGGTCACATAATAACCCCACAAGGCATCAAACCTGACAGTAAAAAACTTGATGCAATTCGTGGGTTTCCTAGTCCGAGAACTAAGAAACAGCTCAAAGCATTTATAGGTCTAGCATCTTTTTTTAGACGGTTTGTCCCAAACCAATTAATGAATAACGAATCGTTATTGAGCCTGTTGCGTAAAAATGCGCACTGGGAGTGGACAGAAGAATGTCAACGCGCATTTGACGCGATCAAAAACGCCTTGGTGAATGCAAACATATTGCGACACCCAGACATGACAAAAGGTTTTTGTATAGCGACAGATTCGTGTTCATACGGTCTGGGTGCTTGTTTATTTCAGTGGGACAGGAGCAACGACCCCACAACAATCAATGTAATCGGGTTTGCCAGCCGCACACTAAACAGCTGCGAGAGAGCATATTCTGCTACCGAATTAGAGGCTCTTGCAGTGGTTTGGGTGGTAAAGAAATTTAACTATTACATCTATGGTAAAGAAGTCAAAGTATTCAGTGACCACCAGGCTCTGAGCTATTTAATGACTTGCAAATTATACCATACCCGCTTGCTAAGATGGAGGTTAGCATTACAGGAATATAAAATTAAAATCATGTACCTAAAAGGACAAGATAATGTTGTGGCAGACGCTTTGTCGAGGCTTCCACTAGGGCAATCCTCAATGACAAATATTTTAGAACAATCGGAGGAATATCGAATTCTCTTAGTACAAGATAAGGTACATAGGAGGGATTTCTTACACATGTGTAAGAATATGTCTATATTGCAGGAAACTGATCCGATCTGGGGAGATATCATAGGTAAAATTAAAGAAGGAACAAATCTTAAGTGTTCAGAATTTCAAAATAGTAGATAATATTCTGTATCACAAAACAGGTGTGTCAAATGACTATGGAGTCGTGTGTATACCACAACAGGCTATCCCAGCTGTTGTGTGGCACACGCATTTAGCATGGGGTCACGCTGGGATAGGCAAAACAATAAGGATTTTATCTAAATTCTGTTATTTCAAGGGGATAAGCCAGCAGACTCGCACCATTATCAGGACTTGTCCTCTGTGCCAAAAAGCTAAGTTTCAAAATAAGTCCAAGGTTTGAACTGCATCCTATTGTGCCTCATCGACCACTTCAGTTAGTGTCTATAGACATAGCAGGACCCTACCCCAGAGCCAGGGGTGGATTGAAGTACATTTTAGCGGTATATGACCTTTTCTCAAAATATTTAAAAATATACTGCCTTAAATCAGCCACTGCTCGTGGAATAGTGAAATGGGTAGCCAACGAATATTTTACACAAGTAGGTAAGCCTGAAGCCATAATATCGGATAATGCTTCCTATTTTACAGGGCATACCTGGAAAAACTATTTACATGAACAAGATATAAAGCATATACTAATTTCCCGCTTTCACCCACAAGCAAGTTTAGTAGAGAGAATATTTGGAGAGTTAAATAAATTTTTCAGGTTATACATTGCATATAAACACACAAGGTGGCCAGATCTGATACATAAGTTTGTAGAAATTCACAACGCAACCCCGCATGCTTCTACGGGGTATCCACCAAATGAGATATTAATGAATAATAATAGAGTTCTGAACGAGTGGCTGGCACCTTTACCTAAGGTCCCAGTCATTCCTGAGCCTAAGGAAGAGAAGATAAGAAAAGCAGGGTACAACCTTACCAGGTGCGCCCAGAAAAGGAAAGAAAAATATAATCGACATGTGACGAATAACCTAAAATTTAGTGTTGGGGACTTGGTACTCTTACGCAATCATCCTAAGTCCTCGGCATCCTTGAAACAGAATAGCAAGTGGCAATTGGTGTATAATGGACCTTTTAGAGTAGTAAGTGTGCCACATGAGTGTAGCTATCTCTTAGCAGATCCCCACTCAGGGAGAGTACGGGGACTGTATCCGCGTAAGGATGTAAAAGCATTCCTACAGTAAAAGACTAATAGTCCTATGCGGACACCGTTCTTTTGTAAATAATGAACATTAATAAAGTGTACTAATGTAGAAGTGTTTAGTTATAAGGATATGATTGACTTTCTCATGTGTATGGATATTTGTGTTATGTACTCTTTTAATTTGTGTTATCTAAATCATGCTCTAAATCTAAATCTGATAATCTGATTAGTGCAATTATTTGTAGTGTTAAGCTGTGACAAAAATCAGTCAAGAAGAACATTTAAATAAGGATTAGTTAGTGTACTACATAATTTCCAATATGTGTGTCAAATTTGAAATATTTCATGGCACATTCCTTTCTATTATGTGTATGTATGTATGTATGTATGTGTAGCTGTCAGATTGACAGATCCGAACCCAGAACAATATCAGTAATATAAGGCCCTGAGAACTTTATTATCTCACCAGTATTATAAAAAATATTGCACCCAGTAGTGACCCGAGGGCACCACGGGAGGCAACCTTGTTGTAAAGTTATGTAATGTGAAGTTACTCACAAAAAAAAGCTTCAATTGAAGCATGTGCAGATTCAGTCAGTAAGAAAGAGCTAGCTAGATACAGTCCAAGTAAATTTTTGCCTACAGAGACTACACTGTAGTTACGTAGGACGTTGATAGTAAAGTGTGACATGTGAACAAAGGAGTTATTGAACAATATGCCTGAATCCGGCCGGAATGCACAAATATAATCTAATCGAACACGAATATAGATGACTTTGGGCAAACTAATACGAATTTTGAATATTTGTTACCATGTACGCAAATCTCACACCCTGGTAAAGAGTTACGAATGTGCTGTTACAAACAAAATTGAGCAGCGGACATTGTAAATAGAAATAAAGGAACTTTAACAAAAGTGCAGTATTGTGCGGCAGAGACAGACAGTGACTGTTAAACCTGCAGCAATACGTCACGGAGTAGTGGTGTATAAGTAATAACTGTATCATTGCCGTGTGTGCAAGTGGATAAGGAACTAGCACAACACGAACAGTGAACCGATAACGGACGGTGGATGAACTTGGTGTCAAATTTTAACTCTTTGTGTGTCAAGGGACGCTAGGAAAGCGTATTGACTACAAAAATACATTTTGATTTTGTCCTAAGGTGAAAACTTGTGTGTGACTAATGACAAGTCATGACATGGTGAAGAATATTGTGTGCCCATAAAAGTGTTACTGTGACAACGAAACATTGTGCAAACCAGACTAGTGAAGGCCTACTGAGTAATAACTACCACTAACTGTGTGCGTTCTTTCCCACAGCAGGAAATAAGGATAGTATACTGTTTGTGAACTTGTTGCATGTTTCCTGGAGCACCGCGAGAGGACGTCGCACGGGCGAGCTGATATCCAACGCGCATCCGGCTACATCAGCTATGCAGCGGCCACAGCAGCCCGTAGCAGACCAGACAGCCACGCCCCTCCGCGCCGTAGCTGTCAACGATGGGGGCAGTGGCCTACACGGAGTCAGCGCGCCGCGCCGAGCGCCGCCCAACAATCACTCCGCACCGCTCACCAAATACATTATTGACTTTGTGAAATGTTCACATAAACTGAATAACATGTTAATGACTTCATTTTGATAAACATTGAACATGTGTATGTGACTGTGATATTGTGTAATTGTGTAACCCCGTTTGTGACAAACTGCAAATTTAATTCAAATGAATAACTGGTAAAAGGACAATACTGACTATAAACCAACTGGGATGGCTGGGCTCCGGCACAGTTTTGCCCAGGTTTCCTGATTGCCTACGCCCAAATGGGGGAGCCATGAACGTATATAACCCTGGGACTAAATGAAAGAGCCATTCCATAAAACATACAGAAGTGTAAAGAACGTTACTGGCACCATTGTGTCAAAGTGTAAAACTTCTTTGCCAAATGTTGCCAGGGGGCAATGTAACGTTCCCTGGCATTCTCACAATTTATTTGTAACATATACGCCGATCTGGGCAAGTCGTATGTACATCGTAATTATTCAACCAAAGATATTACTGAATGTGGTATAAAATATGTTTGTTATTTTCATTATATTTTTATTGTAATATTTCTCTGTATTTAGGATAGGAATTTTTCTGTATTATTTATGTGAATGTAAAACGTGTCAGTATTTGCGGTATCAGCGATATAAAAATTTGCCAAGAAATCAATTTACAAAGAAATGTTAATAGTCGCGCCGCTGTTTATCTTTGCGTGTGGAGACTCTCTATCGCGTGGAGAACAGAGTAGCTTGAGTGAGGAAAGAGGGAGGAAGTGTCAGTTGGCCGCTCTAGCAGACGCGATGTGCAGCTATGCTCGCGCCCATTAGACGCGCCTGATTCGTTAACCCGTATTGTGGGCACTGTAACGTTCTCTGGCATTTTCACAGTTTATTTGTGACATGTGCGCCGATCTGGGCGAGTTGTGTATCCATCGTGGTTGTTCAGCAGAGTTAAGACGTTATCGAGGTAGGACGCTGTGGAGGAGCTTTTAACGAATGTATAGACTTCTCTTGTCTCTGTCTGGACTTAGCCGCCATTAGATGAAGAGTTACGAATTAATGTGAGTTGACTTGTTGTTTGTGCGAAATATATCAGTATTTATCAAAAGTGTGAATTATTATGTAAATTGGCTTGCCCACGTCATCTATAAATCAAATGAGTGGTGAAATAGGTTTGATCAGTGATAAATGTCGGCTTGGCTGTAATTAAAACATTTTCTGCTGATAGAGATAATCTTGTGTTCTATGGCTAGTGCCGGGATAAACTTCAGTAAAAAATATTTAACAAAAAAAAACCCACTGCATCTGGAAAGTGTATGCCAAGGCCGAATGATTTAAAGGACTCAGTTCTCAACAAAATATTACTATCCGGTTAATATGAGTGCACGTAATATTTTTCTTTAAATGTACGTAATCCTTAAGACATTTTGTTTTACCACAATAAATTAAGAGAGTGGTTCTACAACAAAGTTCGCACGACAGTAAATTAAGTTAAAAGCAAAAGGTAAAATTTAATATTTCTTTAACGACATTTCATAATCATTAGCATTCCATTATTTGCGGAGAGTCGAATTTGCTACAAACATAACGTCATAAAAGAAATTTAGAGAAAGGCAAGCACTTTTTACTTTGCAGTTACTTAATTTTCAAATTGGATTTCATATTATTGACTAAATAACTGAGCCTTTTTTACTCACTTGAACAGAATTAAATACTAGAATACGTACCAAACTAAACAGCCATGTGCTCCAAGCTATATGTAAAATAAATAAAGCTTCCGCACTCTGAGCATTTTCTTTAGATTTGGACTTTTTTCAGTGATAGATTCTCATACTTCGCTTAGCATATAGTGAAAAAAGGGAGCAAGGACCCTGGAGCAATGACACAATCGCCCTGAATTTAACTGATTATTTTTTAAATAAAGTTCATTAATCAAATCACATTCAGTTGTGCTGCTGGGGTTAGGCGTTAATACTTTGTACCAATGAACAGTCTTACTTCAGTGCTGTGTGTACGACGAAACTCGGAGCCGACTACGAATCTGTGTTGCTGGAACTGCTGCTGTTGGTGAAGACGGTAGCATCTTGTGGGGCCACGGCTAATTACAGGAACGGACAATGGTAATTAATACAGCATCTTCCGCCCGTCCACTGTCCGTACTCCTGCTCTAGACATCTGGCCGACGCACGTACATGATGCCGCCGAAAATGGTACTCTACTGCGAGAGCCTTAGCACCACACCTCCGCACACTACAACCGCTGGAACCCGTCTCCCGCTCTCACCGCGCGCTCTGCGCAACAACCCCCTACCCAAAGAGTTTACAACGCACAAGCACTGCTATTATCGTTGCTAGTCGATGCAAATAACAATTCCTTTGGTTTTTTCCCAGAGCTTCTAAGTTTCACAGCAAAACACAGATAAACACAATGAAACGTCAACAGACTTATACCTAAATGAACACATACAGTGAAGCAATGTCCTTACTTATTAAAAGAAAGCATTTAAATTACAAATATTTGCATACAATGCATCCTGCATTTTCGGTGTTACAATCTGTCAAAGCTCCCATCGATGCTACTGTCGATCGTAAAATGTTTGGACGTTATATGTCAGGTCCTAGTAAATTCTAAAAACCAATACTACACCTACATTGCAATATGTGCAACCATTAAGAATGACCAACCAAATACAAAACCTAACACCGCTAATAAGTTGGTGGCTGCTTCTCAAGGAGGACATCGTTAAAATTCGGTTGATCTTTTCGTATGGATGCACACATTGCAACACAGATGTACTACTGGTTTTTAGAATTTACTAGGTCTTGATATATAACGTCCAGAGAATTTACGATCGACAGTAGCATCATGGGGGGGGGGGGGGGAGAGGGGCTATGATACGTACGTTATAAGATAGTCCTGCCTTTGGTGGGTCAAGGCCGCTGTTTTCAGTTTACAAGTGAACCTTGTAAATGTATGACATGCCAATATGCGGTGTCGAAGGAAGAGTTTTATGTTTGACAATACGTGTTTGCTGTGGGTTTTTTACTTTCGATGTTGCTTAGTGGCGTAGATGCTTTAAGGTATGTAACACTACAGGACGATGTAATTACTTACAAAATTGTCAGCATGTGTAGTATTAGGATGCACTGATTTGTTTCCTTGTTTTGTAACACTTTGTAATGAGGTAACGTAGTTCGGAAACATGTTATCGTAACTCACACACCTGAAAAATAGTGTGTAACATTCTCAGTACTTTAAATTTTAGCTCGGGTTGCAAACCTCACTTTTAAACTTTTATTGCAAAAGGGAGATACAATGGCGAGCATGCACGACCAACTCAGTAAGATGCTCAAGAATGTTGGTTGGATTCCTTTCATGTTTAATTTCTTAAATCTATTGTCATTTACGGCATAAAATCCTCTTCTAAATTTACTGTGGCGTTTCTGACTATCTGGGAGGAGACTGAGTAGTGGAACGTGTTACTTTTACACATAAACAAGAACGATCTGTCATACTACTACACTTTAAAACACAGTTTATATGTAATTCATGTCACACAGTCTCATACGGAACCTACATCCGCTTTCTTTTATATACTGTATATTATAAGATACTGTCATCCCCCTTCCCTTCTGTGTGAGAGGATGAATGAGCAAATGTATTTCTAGTTGCATGCTTGAGGGCAGCAGACAAGGCTGTCTGCTAGAGAACAGTAGGACCAACGTCGGAACAGGTAGCTACGCTTTCTAAAAGCAAAGAGGTTTCTATCCTTAGTATGGTTCTGTCCGTCCGTTGTCATGTTGGTATAGGAAGCTGCCCCTCTGGCCACTTCCGTTTTGTATTTGGGAAGCACGCTCGGTAGGAGCGCAGGTCAGTCGGTCCGTGGCGAGCGTCAGAAGTGGTAAGATGTCCGGCTAAGCGCGTGTCTGCTAAGTCCGTAGGACAATGGATTTCTTAAGATCAGCCTAACTGAAAATTTAATCACCTTTATTTCAGGTTTAGCTCTAAAATATCTAATGTTATCTTAAATTGCAGCGCAGTGTAATTCTCGTGTGAAGTTCAGATTATTTTCCGGTAGTTGCTTTGTCACTACTTTGTGAGTAAAGTGGAACCACGTGTTGATCAGTAACTCTAACTAAGATCAATCTTAAATGCGAATGCTTGTGTGATTATAACGTCTCGTCTTGACAATATTTTTCAATATAGCAACTTTTCTTTATGTTCAACCCACGTGGGGTGTACTTTGCGAGACCAGTACCACGTGCTTATATAACTGTTTGACCCGTCAGGTTAACAGTAAGACGTTAGTAACCAGTTCGAGGTTTTTCTTTTGTAAATTGCTTTTCGATCTAATTTATTTTAATTATCAAAATTATTGTGGAGTTATACGCTTTGTGTAAACCAAGTTGACCACTTGAAGCATGTGGTGCAATCATCAAAGTAGCCCTCAGCTATTCTTTTCGGGAAGATTTCACAGAGAGTTAGTATGAATTTAGTGTACCAGTGTGTGGTAATTACATGACGGACAGGATTGTGCTATGAACGTAATTTCTTTGGGTGAAAACTGAATCTGTTGGTTGTGGTTAATTTCCTCTTGCTTATGTTTCAACGTTCTTCGTGTGTTATTTTATGAATGCAGTGTTGTATGCAGTCTCCCAATCTTGGCTCCATATTTTATGTGTTCCGTAAGATTACAATCTCACATTTTCACAATCCTAAATAAGGCACCAGCTCAGTTATAACTCACGTATAATATGCTGAAATTTTAATGATCAATCTTAAAATAAATTTCTACCGCTTGTTGTATGACTATTAAAAGATTATAATCAATGTTAGTCTGATTGGGAATTTGGTAAACCTAGACTAGTTACCTGGTGAAACAGTTGCGCAGTAATGCACGGTTAACTTCCCCAGACAGCTCACAGCTTTTAACCCGCTATTATTGTCTATCTGTACCCCTGTCATAGCAAAGTAAAGTAACAACGTTACAATGTTACACTATAATCTGTGGAGGAAAGAGTACGTTCTTGGGTAAATAAAAAAAAAAGTTATTTGAGAGAAAATCGGTATAACGATGCAACAGCCTTCAATGACGAAAAACTTGGAAAAACAACACAACAGTGGTTAGGGTACGTACTGAGGCACGCAGGAAGTAATTTTCCCCTCAGTTGATCCAAGAGTGGCTGAAGTAACGGTAAAGCTCTGCTTACAAGTTTATCGACTATGCGGTAACTAGCATTTCATGTGCCGTGCACATGATATTATGTAGAAAGTATTATTTATTATTTTCCACGCAAATTACATTGTTTTAGCACGCTTCCCAATAATTTCGTGTGATTATACAAACATAACCGCACGATTAGATGGCCTGGTGGTTGTTTGAATGCCAGATGACTTATATTTATGCAGGGTGAGCATTAATGAAACCGTCAAACTGCAGGGACGGATTGCTGACTGGAAATGGAGGTAAAAAATGGTCCTGTGATTACTGCTTGCTCAATATACAGACTGAATAACATCGGGGAGAGGCTACAACCCTGTCTTACTCCCTTTCATGTCCCTCGACTCTTATAACTGCCATTTGGTTTCTGTACAAATTGTAAATAGCCTTTCTCTCCCTGTATTTTACCCCTGCCACCTTTAGAATTTGAAAGAGAGTATTCCAGTCAACATTGTCAAAAGCTTTCTCCAAGTCTACAAATGCTAGAAACGTAGGTTTGCCTTTCCTTAATCTTTCTTCTAAGATAAGTCGTAAGGTCAGTATTGCCTCACGTGTTCCAGTATTTCTACGGAATCCAAACTGATCTTCCCCGAGGTCGGCTTCTACTAGTTTTTCCATTCGTCTGTAAAGAATTCGAGTTAGTATTTTGCAGCTGTTTCTTATTAAACTGATTTTTCGGTAATTTTCACATCTGTCAACACCTGCTTTCTTTGGGATTGGAATTATTATATTCTTCTTGAAGTATGAGGGTATTTCGCCTGTTTCATACATCTTGCTCACCAGATGGTAGAGTTTTGTCAGGACTGGCTCTCCCAAGGCCGTCAGTAGTTCCAATGGAATGTTGTCTACTCCGGGGGCCTTGTTTCGACTCAGGTCTTTCAGTGCTCTGTCAAACTCTTCACGCAGTATCGTATCTCCCATTTCATCTTCATCTACATCCTCTTCCATTTCCATAATATTGTCCTCAAGTACAACGCCCTTGTATAGACCCTCTATATACTCCTTCCACCTTTCTGCCTTCCCTTCATTGCTTAGAACTGGGTTTCCATCTGAGCTCTTGATGTTCATACAAGTGGTTCTCTTGTCTCCAAAGGTCTCTTTAATTTTCCTGTAGGCAGTATCTATCTTACCCCTAGTGAGATAAGCCTCTACATCCTTGCATTTGCCCTCTAGCCATCCCTGCTTAGCCATTTTCACTTCCTGTCGATCTCATTTTTGAGACGTTTGTATTCCTTTTTGCCTGCTTCATTTACTGTATTTTTATATTTTCTCCTTTCATCAATTAAGTTCAATATTTCTTCTGTTACCCAAGGATTTCTACTAGCCCTTGTCTTTTCACCTACTTGATCCTCTACTGCCTTCACTACTTCATCCCTCAAAGCTACCCATTCTTCTTCTACTGTATTCCTTTCCTCCATTCCTGTCAATTGTTCCCTTATGCTCTCCCTGAAACTCTGTACAACTTCTGGTTCTTTCAGTTTATCCAGGTCCCATCTCCTTAAATTCCCACCTTTTTGCAGTTTCTTCAGTTTTAATCTACAGGTCATAACCAATAGATTGTGGTCAGAGTCCACATCTGCCCCTGGAAATGTCTTACAATTTAAAACCTGGTTCCTAAATCTCTGTCTTACCATTATATAATCTATCTGATACCTTTTAGTATCTCCATGGTTCTTCCATGTATACAACCTTCTATCATGAGTCTTAAACCAAGTGTTAGCTATGATTAAGTTGTGCTCTGTGCAAAATTCTACCAGGCGGCTTCCTCTTTCATTTCTTAGCCCCAATCCATATTCACCTACTACGTTTAGCCCGCATCTCGTGGTCGTGCGGTAGCGTTCTCGCTTCCCACGCCCGGGTTCCCGGGTTCGATTCCCGGCGGGGTCAGGGATTTTCTCTGCCTCGTGATGGCTGGGTGTTGTGTGCTGTCCTTAGGTTAGTTAGGTTTAAGTAGTCCTAAGTTCTAGGGGACTTATGACCACAGCAGTTGAGTCCCATAGTGCTCAGAGCCGTTTGAACCATTTGAACCTACTACGTTTCCTCTCTCCCTTTTCCTACACTCGAATTCCAGTCACCCATGATTATTAAATTTTCGTCTCCCTTCACTATCTGAATAATTTCTTTTATTTCATCATACATTTTTTCAATTTCTTCGTCATCTGCAGAGCTAGTTGGCATATAAACTTGTACTACTGTAGTAGGTGTGGGCTTCGTATCTATCTTGGCCACAATAATGCGTTCACTATGCTGTTTGTAGTAGCTTACCCGCATTCCTATTTTCCTATTCATTATTAAACCTACTCCTGCATTACCCCTATTTGACTTTGTGTTTATAACCCTGTAGTCACCTGACCAGAAGTCTTGTTCCTCCTGCCACCGAACTTCACTAATTTCCACTATATCTAACTTTAACCTATCCATTTCCCTTTTTAAATTTTCTAACCTGCCTGCCCGATTAAGGGATCTGGCATTCCACGCTCCGATCTGTAGAACGACAGTTTTCTTTCTCCTGATAACGACGTCCTCTTGAGTAGTCCCCGCCCGGAGATCCGAATGGGGGACTATTTTACCTCCGGAATATTTTACCCAAGAGGACGCCATCATCATTTAATCATACAGTAAAGCTGCATGCCCTCGGGGAAAATTACTTTCCCCCTACTTATCGGTATTACTTCTTCGGGGAAGATAGCCTTATTCAATTAGAAAAATTCCATTAGGTACACACGCGATCCCCGGTCATATTTTATATCGCAAGCAGAATAGGCCGATTAGTAAGGGGGAGGTTACAAGATGAATGCAGCTTCCCTTTAGTTTACATCTGACATTGAGCTTTCTGAGTACATGATGCGCCGACGTGATATGTTGAAGGAAGGGTTTTATGTTTGACAATGCTAATTTGCTGCTAGCGTTTTACTTTTGACGGTTCCTAAACCACAGAAGTTTCAACAAATGTTATCCTACAGGACGATACAAATATTTACAAAGTTGGCAGTACGTGTAGTATGGCAGTGTATTGATTCGCTTCATTATTCATAGCACTTGCAAACGGGATAACGAAGTCTCGAAACATATTGAGGTAAATATATTACACGTTTGGCAACTACTGCGTGACATTCTGAGTACTGATTCATGAGACAGTTGTACGTTGGCTTGAGGTGGTCCGTTCCAATAGTAGCGGTGATGACGTATTCCACAGAATGTGTACTCTCTCCACTGACATAAAATGGATAATTGAATGCCTTTCTGTCTTCAGTAGCACACAGAGCCAGGTCGTTGTATTCTGAGATAGTAAGACTTGGTATTCTTTCTTCAGATGTTATAAATTAATTAATATTGCTCAAATGGCAGTGTTAACCGGTGGGACCACACGTCTTACTTAAATTTCTTCGTAATTACTTTATATCTTTGTTAATGGAAAGTGTATTTCAATTTGTTCTTATATACAGCAGAATCGTCTAAGCTGCCTAGTCGAGAAGAGACTGCCGCTAAAATTTCATGTAAATCGTCGTCGTAGTGAAGAATTGCTTTCTCCGCTTCACCAAAAACAATGACACGTTCTGTCGTGAACTTCGATCAGCCGCAGACAGTACTTAAAGGTTCTGTCGTGTAACATCGAAATATATCACTTTAAACTGTTTTTATATGAAAATTCCAATTAATATCTTTGCTGAGAATTTAAGATTTGTTACTATTTAAATCGTTTATCCACTTAAACGTCGAACACGCGTCTAAAGTAAAACTGTCATCAAGTAAGCAACACGGATTCTATTACTCGAAGTAAAGTTAGCGTAACCGTGATATTATGGATGAACGGAAGAAATACTTGTCCAGCTGATGGTTGTTGCTGTCTCCTATTTTTAGGCATTTTTCTATTTGGGTGAAGTGCTCGGTTAATCTCGTTTTTCGTATAACCATTTTTCGCAAAGGCCATTCGTAAATGATTTAGTTCTTCTTTTTTGGAAAAGTACTAGCCAAGTTTCAGATAGAGACCATTTTTAGACCTACTAAGAAAATTAGTGAATGCCTAAGATCAACAAAAGATGCTCGTCACCCCCTAGCCACCCCAGGGGTATATAAAATTCCGTGTAGTTGTGGCAGGGTTTACATAGGAACTACAAAAAGAAGCGTCAATACACGGCTGACGGAGCACAAAATAAACTGTCGCTTGGGACATATCGACAAATCGGCAGTAGCGGAACATGTTTTTAAGGATGGAGATCACGAAATAAAATTTGGTGAAACAAGCGTGCTAGCGAGGACGTCGCACTATTATACACGTATGTATAGAGAGGCAATTGAAATCCACAAACATCAATACAATTTTAATCGTAAAGAAGAAGGATTAAAATTGGATAAGATATGGCGGTCGACGTTGCATCAATCACGTGACAATCGATTGCCTGCAATCGAGAGAACAAACGATAGCCAGATAGCTGCACATCGACGCCACGTGACGTGTGGTGGCGCCCCCTACGATCACTATATAAGCGGCGGCCCCAGCTCCTAACAGCCAGTCGTTGACTCACCTCGGAAGATGATCTCCGTAGTTGAGAACGAAACGTCAGGAAGAAGTAGTTCTACAGATCGACCACGGCAACTTAGCCCGGAAGATTTTACTGATAAATTTCGCTGTATTGTTCAAAATTAGTTTAAAAGAAGTTTTGCCCATTCGTAACTTTCCAAAATTCTGATTCAGAGGCTTTTTAACAAATAGGTGAACTTTTTGCACATATTCCGACGTATCTAAATGTTTTCCGGAGTAACTTTATGATTAATATGTTTCAAAGAACTCTCAGTTAGTCAACAGATGGTTAAATTTTAAGTCATTGCCTTCCGTTGAATAGTCTAACATTCACAGGCTTTTCAAAGTCATCCATAGGTCAGTGAAACTGAAATAATTTCTGTATTGCTCGTGGGTATCACTACGCTACCCAATAGACGTAGTCACCACACATTTAAAATAAGACTCTTTTTATTTACAAAACGTTGAAATAACTTACAGTGGCCATTACAAGTTCGAGACATTTTGTAACATATTTACATAGATTCATCAAACAGGCTTCTCTTCCGCTGGTGCGGTTTGCCAACTGGTAGTGAACTTGAACACTATCAGTTGGCGCAATATAGTTATGCTTATGCTTGTACGTAACACTTTCACATTTCACATGCTGATCTGTAGAGACCTTCATGTTAGTGTGGTGTACATTTGCAGTGTGAAGTGATCTGTAACACTGATACACCGGATAATTCAAAAGCATACAATGCGATGGTGACTGCATAGCTCTGTCGAAACCGGTCATCCAGTAAAATGCTTTTTTTAATCATCTTGGCTCGAGAAGGTATCTTCAGTTATGACACAATGCAGACCGCCTCCAAACTGCATTTCAGGAATATATAAATATTCTTTAAAGAAAATTACAGAACCTGCTCCTCGCAATATTGAACCTCTAAATGTTTTAGAAAAATAATGAACAAAAAACTGCGATCACTGGCATACACACACATGTCGGTCAGTCCAGAAAGACACAAAACAAAGACTGACGGACAGATTGTATTAGTTTTTTCTTGTCTTCAGCTCGGCAACAGCAAGTTATGGACTCCGTGCTGTGCCGTGTCTCCACCGTTTCTGCACCTGTCGTTCCGTTTATCGTCAGAACATACAGAAACCCACCCTGTGCTTCGGAAGCTCGTTAATGACTACATGAAACAGATTTCGTTCCACAAATATTAATAAAAAGATTTTCCCCACTTGCTGCTCTTCTTCCTTTACGCATTAATAATTCTAAAGCAGTATCTTTCCTCAATTATATTTGAAATTAATATTTTGCCCGAAAATAAAGACAACGTATGAAGTGGACTGTTACAATGGTAACACCCTTCATAATTGCTTCAATTTCTTCCCTTATCCATCCTCACAAGGATTCAAAAAACCCAGATTTAGTGAAATATCATAGATTTAAAACCAACTTTTATTGTATAAGATCAGTCATAACTCTCTTGATAGTGCATATACTGCGTATTTTCCCCTCATTATAAAGGAAAACCGTTTTTTCTATCTTCAGTAGCTATTGATGGCCACCCTTTGATATCTGATTATTATGGCAAGGTGAGTTATTCTCCACCCATATAATTAAACGATATCAGATTGTTTTACTTGTTTATTACATGTGGGGAAGCTATCTACCACCTCGGGATTCTACCTCGTATTGGCTTGAAATGTGTTACTAATTTCGTAGTCACAACAACCCTACTGCATCGAATCGAAGCCATCACTTGTCAAGAGCTCCTCCTCTTAATAGCAAATTTGTCATTGGTCTTTACGCTGCATTTGTTTAGATGGGAGCTTTTGCTTTCTGAAGCAGTTCTGATTGTGTAAATCTTACATGGTTTCGTAATTTTACTTTCGCGGAATTGCTTCCTCGTAACTGTAACTACAGTCGACAAACACTTAGAAAACCAGTTGCATCTTCCGTCGGTGTGGCCGACATTTTGTTCAGCTCCGACCATATCTCTGCACTCCGAGTGAAACAATGAATTCCTACTGTTTATAAATGCTCACAATACACACTTTGTTGCCGGCCGAAGTGGCCGTGCGGTTAAAGGCGCTGCAGTCTGGAACCGCAACACCGCTACGGTCGCAGGTTCGAATCCTGCCTCGGGCATGGATGTTTGTGATGTCCTTAGGTTAGTTAGGTTTAACTGGTTCTAAGTTCTAGGGGACTAATGACCTCAGCAGTTGAGTCCCATAGTGCTCAGAGCCACACTTTGTTTAATAAATGACAATGTGGTGCCAGGCCAAAGGCTTTCAGGAAGTCAGAATACATAGCAAACAATGCATACTTTGTATAGTTCTTATCAAAAAACTGCCTCATGAATTTTGTGCTATTCTCAGTTGTGAAACTTCCCATCAACGAATACGGATCACGCACTGAAAGGGCTTCAGGTTGTAGATCCTCTGGAACTCCACAATCTGAATGTTGGTAACAATTAACTAGTACAAAGAATACAGCGATACTGGAAGTACATAAGAGAAAGTGGAATATTTAGCAATGAATACGTAATCATTATTGCTGAAATTGAGCGTGTAGGGATAATATTTTCAGAATACAGGAACTTCTTATGAGAATTATGTCTGTTATTGGTTCTAGAATATCATAGAGAGCTTCCTGGTATCTTGACAGTGCTTCTCGATATAAATATTCCTTCATGTCCTGTGTCGTTACCAGTAACAATAGTACAGAAGGTAAACACGTATACAACTGTCTCCCAGGTCGTATCAAAGGTCTTACAGGTATTGCGGCTCCTAAAGAGAGCTAGCCGGCTTCCCAGTAGTTGCAGGAGCATCGGTCTCGATGACTGGCCGATCTGGCCCAGTAACATTAACCAATATGACATTCCTGTAGAATGAGATTTTCACTCTGCAGCGGAGTGTGCGCTGATATGAAACTTCCTGACAGATTAAAACTGTGTGCCGGATCGAGACTCGAACTCGGGACCTTTAACTTTCGCGGGCAAGTGCTCTACCGACTGAGCTAAGCAAGCACGACTCACGACCCGTTCTCACAGCTTAAATTCTGCCAGTACCTCGTCTCCTACCTTCCAAACTTCACAGAAGCTCTCCTGCGGACCTAGCAGAACTAGCACTCCTGGAAGAAAGGACATTGCGGAGACATGGCTTAGCCACAGCCTAGGGGATGTTTCCAAAACGAGATTTTCACTCTGCAGCGGAGTGTGCATTGATACGAAACTTCCTGACAGAGTGAAACTGTGTGCCGGACCGAGACTCGAACTCGGGACCTAGGTTCGCAGAAGAGCTTCTGTGAAGTTTGGAAGGTAGGAGCCGAGGTACTGGCAGAATTGAAGCTGTGAGGATGGGTCGTGAGTCGTGCTTGGGTAGCTCAGTTGCGAGAGCACTTGCCCGCGAAAGGCAAAGGTCCCGAGTACGAGTCTCGGTCCGGCACACAGTTTTAATCTGTCAGGAAGTTTCATGTCCTTCCTCTATTCGTTTTGCGAACGGCAAAAACCGAGGGAAAACTACAGCAGCTATTATACAGGATGATTCAAAAATAATACCACAACTTTAGGAATTTAAAACTCTGCAACGACAAAAGGCAGAGCTAAGCACTATCTGTCGGCGAATTAAGGGAGCTATAAAGTTTCATTTAGTTGTACATTTGTTCGCTTGAGGCGCTGTTGACTAGGCGTCAGCGTCAGTTGATGCTAAGATGGCGACCGCTCAACAGAAAGCTTTTTGTGTTATTGAGTACGGCAGAAGTGAATCGACGAGAATCCGCGGGAAACAACTCAGTATGAACGTGACTCGCCTAAGGTGAACGTTTTCTGTGCCATTTCAGCCAATAAAGTTTTTGGTCCCTTTTTCTTCGAAGGTGCTACTGTAACTGGACTACAGTATCTGGAGATGTTAGAGGATTGGCTGTTCCCTCAGCTCGAACAAGAAGCACAATAATTCATATTTCAGCAGGATGGAGCGCCACCACATTGACACTTATCTGTCCGTAACTACCTGAACGTCAACTATCCGAGGCGATGGATCGGCCGCCAGGCAGCCCGTGACAGAGCACTTCATCACTGGCCTCCAAGAAGCCCTGATCTTACCCCCTGCGATTTTTTCTTATGGGGGTATGTTAAGGATATGGTGTTTCGGCCACCTCTCCCAGCCACCATTGATGATTTGAAACGAGAAATAACAGCAGCTATCCAAACTGTTACGCCTGATATGCTACAGAGAGTGTGGAACGAGTTGGAGTATCGGGTTGATATTGCTCGAGTGTCTGGAGGGGTCCATATTGAACATCTCTGAACTTGTTTTTGAGTGAAAAAAATCTTTTTTAAATAGTCTTTGTAATGATGTATAACAGAAGGTTATATTATGTTTCTTTCATTAAATACACATTTTTAAAGTTGTGGTATTCTTTTTGAATCACCCTGTATAGTTCCTCAACACTTAACAGCATAATAAAGGAAACACTAAAAAACATGTTTTAAATTATATAATAACTAAATTATCTCTGTAATAGAATAATATTTAATAATGTTAAATCATTTCATGGCACTGTACTTTAATGAAATATGCATATTTCCCTTCCTTCCGCATCCCAGTGACTACTCTCCACGAGATCTGCGGAATACGACTAATTTATTGAAATTATTGTGACGAGTGGAACGCATCCCGCTCTTGAACAGCTTATCGACACAGACAATCACGGTACATAGGGACCGCTACAGGCAACCGGTTCCATGGTGTAATGGTTAGCACTCTGGACTTTGAATCCAGCGATCCGAGTTCGAGTCTCGGTGGAACCTGGCACTGTGTTTCGCGATCGTTTCTAGAAATGTGTACGAGCCGGTAGTTTGAATTGTATATGCAGAATTTTAGCTAGGATCATGTAATGCAAATTGTTAATAGCAGTCCACACGTGACAAGAACGCGACGACGTTCACTATTGACCGTTAAAACTGCAGCACAATGAAACCTGAAAGCATCATTCTCGAGCGGCGCGTTCTCAGACGCCTTGCCACCCTTCGGAGGTTCGAGTCCTCCCTCTGGCATGTGTGTGTGTGTGTGCGTGTGTTTTGTCCTTAGCGTAAGTTAGTTTAAGTTAGATTAAGTAGTGTGTAAGCCTAGGGACCTATGACCTCAGCAATTTAGTCCCATGGGAACTTACCACAAAACATCAATTTTCCAACATTCTCGAAACCATCTCAGTGCTAAGTCGCTCCCATGCGGATTCAAGAGGTAGCACTCCACAATCGATAGCCAGACCCTGCTAGTAACAGCAGTTCGCAAGCTTCCTTACGTAAGCGACTCTTTGTCGATGTATTCTTTGACTTGTAAAAGGCCTACGATATTACCGTACCTGCAGGAATAATATTTTGTTGCAGCTCTACAAGTGCTGTTTCTTTCGACGACTCCCCACTTCCATAGAGTCGTTCCTGTCTCAAGCTTTACTCGTAGACACAGGGTCGGGAATGTCCCGTCAGACCGTTGTATGTAGAAGGATCGGGAATGTCCCGTCAGACCGTTATATGTAGAAGGGCGTCCCTCAGGGCCAAGGGATGTTTTAAGTGTAATGGCGTTTGACAACAGGATAAACAGTATTTTCGTAGTAAGGACGTTCCTTGCTCGTGGATAACCTCTCCATCCTCTGTGCGTCCTGTAAGCTTGTAAAAGATACCCGGCGGCTACATTTGACGATCAGGTGTTTGAAGGAATGGGCAGACATCACGGGTTCATATTCTCTTTGAAGGAAACAGTGTTGATTTTAACGCTCCCGCTCCGTTTTCTTTTAAACTAGGGAATACCGCTCTCACTTTTAAGGAAAAGGTGAAGGACCTGGGTCTCGCTTTTGACGTCGATGCTACATTTTTTAATTGGGTGTGTTTTGTGTGACGACCTGAGGGCTGATATGGATCTCTCTCAGAACCTGTCCTCCATTTAAACTGATAATAAGACGAGAGTGATTCGTGTTTTAACGTTTTTTGCGACGTGAGGACTTCGTCCCGAAATGTTAGGTGTGCGACCTTAGGCTATCACAATGACTTGCTCACCCATTATTTCTAGCATCCAGTCATGATAATCTGGCTTCGTTTTAAATGCGTTTATACTAGTAGCGATATTTTATATTTGACTAGTTTAGCGACCGCTGCATATATTTTTTAGTTTTTCTGTATTCTAATTTTTTTTGTTCACGAATTGCAGCATCTTCTAAACTTTCACGCTAAGTAAGACCATAGAAGCATGGTCTTTTCCGGCCAAAAAGCAATTCTTGTAGCTGGAATCCTGCCTTTGGAGTTCTTGTGGTGATATTTCCATAAAAACTGTCATCTCCTAACACATATTTCTTTAAAAGTCAAATACCAGTTTTCATAGGTTCAGCTTTTAAATATGTTCAATGTAACAAAATATTTTCATGAAAATTCTCATCCCCTATTTCATACCCTTAGGGGTTGAATTTCCACATACCACTGAAACACGTACTTTTATTATTTCTAACCGGGAACACAAGTACAAATTCTATAATAAATATTTTTCTAAACATTTTCATTCCCTGTTTCACCCCCTTGAGGGTTGACTTGACAATCATTGAAACACTTATTTTTTTTATTTCTAGCAGTGAATTCAAATACCTGTTTTAATAGTTGTACCTTTAGAAATGTTTTAGTAGTACTTTAATAATTAATTAGATTCAAAAAAAATTTAACTCACTAGTTTCCCCCTTAGATGTTGAATACCCAAAAATTTTATTTACGACCGAGAAAACAAATACCAGTTGTCGCAGTTCTAGCTTCAAAATTGCTTTAGTAGCTATTCATCCCTTACTTCAAACCCACAGGGATGAAATTCCGAACAATCCTCCATTAAACGATGCCTACAGTGTAAGATCAACATCCCCTCCAAATTTCAAATTTCTCCCATCAGCGGTTTCCTTTGGGTGATGATGAGTCAGTGAATCAGTCAGCCACTATCTCAACCCCTTAGGGGTTCAATTTCCAAAAACAGTGAAGCACCTATTTTTTATTTGTAACAGAAGTCAAACACCAATTTTCATAGAAGTAACTTTAAAAATGACTTATTTTCGAAAAAAGTATCCACCCACTAGTTCACCCCCATAAGGGTTAAATCCCTAAAAATTCTGAAACACGTATTTCTTTATTTTTGACCGAGAAACCAAATGAAAATTTGGTCTTTTTACCCTCAAAATAAACTTAGTAGTGAATTGTTGTCAAAAATCATTTCAGCCCATATTTCACCCCATTAGGGCTGGGATTTCGAAAAGTCCCTTCTTAAACGACATCTACAGTATAAGATCAACCCCTTCACCGAATTTCAAATTTGTATCCTTAGCTGTTTGAGCTGGGTGATTGTGACTCAGTCAGTCAGAATATTTTCTTTCGTAATAGAGATTTTATCTAGTTACTCTGTTGTGTTGTATCTTTCTTTTATGGATGCTCTTGTATGAATCTCATCTCAGTTTTGCGTTTTAAAGGCTTGGCGGTCTATACAGCTTACTTTTGAAATTTATTTTTAATATATTTTCGCCACCCTCTTCCCTATTTATTTCATCCAAAGGCGCAGATGACCGCGCCGTTTAGCGCCCTAGAACACTAGTACACTAAGTCACATTTCTGACTTCGGTGTTGCACCCTAGAATAATATTGTGGGCGGATATTAAAAACTGTTAAGGTCTTCCCCGCCAACGCCAGAAACAGAGCAAAATCAGTCAACGACCATGCAGCATGCCTCCGAAACAGAAATGCTGATGGAGTAGCAGCAAACACGGATCCTGTCGCATTAACTCAGCTCGTCCTGTTTCCCTACAGGAAGCAAAAGGTCTTAGATATAGCGCTCTCCGAATTCCGTACAGGTCAGACTTAAATTTGGCAGATCACATAGTCTAAGCTGCATGGATGGCGGGGGCATAGACTTAGGTGCAGTTACAAGTTGTAGAGGGGCTGCCTAAAAAACAGTGCTAGATTTTCTGTCGTATGGGATCCTTAGCAGATAGGTTCGAAAAACGGTGACTCATTTAGAGATATGAGAGTGCCACGAATATGATGCACCAGTGGATGTAATCGTTAAAAGATGTCTCTACAGGACCCAACGCAAGTAAGTGGTTGAATGGATAGACTTAATTCAAAATCCCTGACAGCTTTTCTACCAGAAAGCGTAACATTACCAGCAGCTCGTGTGTGTATCTGTAGACTCAAGACTGTAACATGATCGCGACGATCGTGTTTTTAATAGCACGGTCCTTACGGGAAATGTATGTTGTGGGCTGTAGAGTCCCTCTGTGGTCAGTTTCAGACGTCATTTTTCAATAGTCTTCCTTGGAAAGAACACCATGTTCCCTCCACGGATTCCTGGTGGGTGTAATCCGACTACAGAAAAAAAAAATTACTCGCCATGCAAAGTGACTCTCATGATCAATTTAATTTCGAAATACCGAGAACATTCTGCTGTGATCGGTAGTTTTCGCATCAAAATAGCGGAAGTTTTTTTCCTGATTTTACGCAGGGTAGGTATTTCTCTGCTGATCATTTGCGATCGGTGGCGGAACACTTCGCTGGACGTCAAAAATAATGAGATGCGATTGCAGTCGAACGTAATAAACTATACCGATTTTGCTCATAAAACTAAATGAAAATGGACTTTGTCTATTTTCATGGAAAGGACATTTATTATCATCGCGAATGCTTTTTTTTTATATAGTTGTTTTATTGTAGGAGCCGAGTTGGTGTTAAACAGTCCAGCACAGAACGGCGGGCGACTTCCCTACGAGACAGTGGCTCTCCCCAGGTCCCAGCTGGAGCGTCCTATGTGACGTTGAACAAAAGTGTTTTCCATCCCAGAACGAGAGGCCTATTGGAGGCGTTGAGGACATGTCAAGTCTGTGTCTGTGACAGCTCGTCGCCGCAGGTGCGCCCCCTAACGATTAGGGGTGGATGTGTCACTATACCTTAGATGACCAAGATGCATTCACAACAGCCGTTCTTTTATCTCTTACTCTTTAGTTAACTATACCGGCTTTTGTGTTGGCGAAGGATCATCGTGTCAAGGTAGACATCGGCCAGCACGTGTCGCAAGGTTACTGGCTTCCATCCTCTGTCCATCAACCCTGTAGGTGGTTGAAGGTTGGGAGGGGAGAGGGCCTCGATGTTCGGCAGTGATTGTACGTCGAGGAGCACGCACGTTGAACTACCGCCTCCTCTGCAGTATTTTACGACGATGATTTACCCCAGTACATACACTGCATTATGATCCGTTCAATACGAGTGCTGGTTTTTTCACGACAATTGCGAAGTGTAATTAGAACTGACATTGTAATTCTGTCAGAGACAGCAAAGGACTTGGAAGAGCAGTTGAACGGAATGGATAGTGTCTTGAAGGGAAGATATAAGATGAACATCAACAAAAGCAAAACGAGGATAATGGAATGTAGTCGAATTAAGTCGGGTGATGTTGAGGGTATTAGATTAGGAAATGAGACACTTAAAGTAGTAAAGGAGTTTTGCTATTTGGGGAGCAAAATAACTGATGATGGTCGAAGTAGAGAGGATATAAAATGTAGACTGGCAATGGCAAGGAAAGCGTTTCTGAAGAAGAGAAATTTGTTAACATCGAGTATAGATTTAAGTGTCAGGAAGTCATTTCTGAAAGTATTTGTATGGAGTGTAGCCATGTATGGAAGTGAAACATGGACGGTAAATAGTTTGGACAAGAAGAGAATAGAAGCTTTCGAAATGTGGTGCTACAGAAGAATGCTGAAGATTAGATGGGTAGATCACATAACTAATGAGGAAGTATTGAATAGGATTGGGGAGAAGAGAAGTTTGTGGCACAACTTGACCAGAAGAAGGGATCGGTTGGTAGGACATGTTCTGAGGCATCAAGGGATCACCAATTTAGTATTGGAGGGCAGCGTGGAGGGTAAAAATCGTAGGGGGAGACCAAGAGATGAATACACTAAGCAGATTCAGAAAGATGTAGGTTGCAGTAGGTACTGGGAGATGAAGAAGCTTGCACAGGATAGAGTAGCATGGAGAGCTGCATCAAACCAGTCTCAGGACTGAAGACCACAACAACAACAACAATTAGAACTGTGGCGCATTTTACCCCTCAGCTGTGATAGCGTGTATTGGCATCGGTTAGCTGGACTGTAGAGTGATTTTTAGTTGGCGTCTGTAGCGAACTAAAAAAATGGTTCAAATGGCTCTGAGCACTATGGGACTTAACTATTGAGGTCATCAGTCCCCTAGAACTTAGAACTACTTAAACCTAACTAACCTAAGGACATCACACACATCCATGCCCGAGGCAGGATTCGAACCTGTGACCGTAGCGGTCACGCGGTTCCAAAATGATGCGCTTAGAACCGCACGGCCACACCGGCCGGCTGTAGCGAACTCTGACGTCAAACAACAATAGATACTGTATGCTTGCAGGTAATACACTCTTTAAACTCTTCTCTATCCAACACCAGAATCTAGTCAGTTGAATGCATTTCCCACCAAAAAGAATAAAGATAGTAGCTTATACCCCAGCCTTTTACCCACCAGCTTGTAGGTGTAGGGTAGAGTTTGAGTCTTTCTGTCGCTGGTTTCGAGTGGTATTTCGAATTTTTTCCCAGCACGATAACACCAGTTGTATGGTATCGTCAGTTTTTGCAACATATTGTGCTTTTTTTTGCCGTCTTTGTGTAGCACTATGTATATAGTTGTGTAATTAGGCCCAATCTTTGTGACTAATTACGTAAGTAGGATCGATATTTGCGTCAGTTTCGAGTGGTATTGCGAAATTTTTCCCAGCAGGATAACACGTTGTACGATATCGTCAGTTCTTCCACTGTATTACGATTTTATGCCGTACTTGTGCAGTGCTATGCATATAGTCGTGTAATTAGGTCCGATCTTTGTGATTAATTACGTAATTAGGATCGATATTTGCGTCAGTTTCCCGACCAAAATAAATGAAGTACACTAACCTAACCTTCCTCTCCCACATCTGGATAGTGTTAGGGGGTGCACTTGAGCCTTCCATCCAGTAGAATCGGGGTTCGAGTCCCGGAAAGGGGACCGCCATTTTTAATATTTCGTCAATTCCAAGCGCCTCTGGTGGTTTAATTGCGTTAGTGGGGTGAACTTGGGTTTTCTGCCCAGGAGGACCAGGGTTAGAGCCCGGAATGGGAACTGTCAATTTTAATTTCCCACCAATTCCCAGGTGGCGGTAGGGAAGTGGGGTGGGGGGGGGGGTGGGGGTGGTTCATCAGCACAGCGCTGGGACAAAGAAATTACCGCCAATAGGGTAGGTTGGTGGGAGGCGTAGTGGTTGGGGTGGGGCAGGGAGGAGGGGGGGGGGTGAGGAGGCTGGGGCACAAGTGCACCTGGGAAAAACACGTGACGTCATCCGGGGCGGGGGTGGGGGACGAGCGTGGGCGGGGGTTTGGGGAATTAATTGATGAATTTAATTAATTTGCATATCAATTTGATAGCAAAATTGCGCTTGTGCCGCCAGCTGCTTACTACTATAATTGCTCTGGATACTTGGCATGAAGAAGCACACATTACGATCACTGGGGCAGTGAAGACTCACAATTCGCTCATTTGGGGATCGTCACCGCTGACGAACCTTCATGAAGTTCCCCTGCGTAGCGAACGCTGCACTTCGTGGGGCAGCTTCACGGCACAGTTCATCATTGATCTATTTTTCCTTCAGGTCCTCGGATCCCAAGGACCAAGGACATCCCGTGTAAACGGCTCATGTTATTGTAACCTTCTTCGCCAACAAGTTCAAAAATGGTTCAAATGGCTCTGAGCACTATGGAACTTAACATCTGAGGTCATAAGTCCCCTAGAACTTAGAACTACTTAAACCTAACTAACCTAGGGACATCACACACATCCATGCCCGAGGCAGGATTCGAACCTGCGACCGTATCGCTTGCGCGGTTCCAGACTGAAGCGCCTAGGACGGCTCGGCCACAGCGGCCGGCCCGCCAGCAAGTGATCGCTGCCCTGCGGGAGGGAGGTGCATCGAACTGAAATCTTTCGATGCTTGAGGAAACTCCAGCTCACATTGCTCGTGAGGTCACTCGGTTACTCCATAACACTTGGAGCACACCCAGTCATTGGCCAGTCGTTCCAAACTGTGTGGCCACCAAGATCACCAGATTTTAACTCGTGTGAATTCTGGCTGTGAGTTTACCTGAAGTAGAGGATTTATCGAGCGCCACTAAAACACGTTGGAGGTTGAGCATCAGCACGGCGAGAGAGGTAGCCAACATGCAACCTGAGATATTTCGGGAGGGTATAGAGCAGTCTCTAGTGCGGTTCGAGGCTGTCGTGGATGCAAATGATGTTCCCAATGAGCAACGTTTGTAATGCGTATCATAAACATGGCAGGCAATTAACAAATTTTATCCTTTCATGTGGAAATTACGAGTAAAATGCCTTTTTTTCAATGTTTGATTCGTTATTTCTGTCCCATGTGCTCTTAAAAATGTTTCCATAGAGCCTCATTGTCCTGCGATCACTCGTTTTTCATGGGGGTGGGGGGAGGGGGGGATGACTTGTCAAGTTTAATTATAAATATCCAGAAAACTGGGACAAGTTACACCAGTATTAAGGTAACTTAAATTCTTAAGTACCTAACGAATAATTTTGCTTTATTGCCGTCTCTCCTTGTCGACTCGAAACGTATAAACTGCTAGTAAAAATTTAGCGCCACCTGCACGTCAGCGAAAGTGCATGATTTTTAATTCGAGGGGAGAAGGGAACGAAGCAGTAAAAAGAATCGTTGTCTTTCCGAATATACACGCCTGAGAGACGAAACCCTGTTAGCGGTCAACACAGAACCCCGAGTTGATCCAGCCATTGTTTGCGTCTTCCTTACCACGATGTCCGCAGAGTGGCCTGGACGTCACCGCTCAAGTCTATCCCACCCGCCAACGGGGCATCCAGAATCTGAGCAGGGTTCTGGCGATGACGCACTGCAAGTGTCATCTGGTCACAGGCCTGCTCATTCGGGGTCGTGACATCATTCTTGCCTCTCGGAAGAAGGTGTTCATGACCCGAGTGTGGTGTGCTCGTATATTATCGTGTTTTAAGACGAGCCCACCATCGAAATGTTGACTGTAGTGCTAGACAGTACGTCTACTGCACTTCACGGCCCTCAGATTACCGTCGATATTGATGGAAGGCGTCCGATATCCATACGCGGTAACGACTCTAAACGTGACTGACCCCACAGCTCGCTGAATCCATTGGGTCTGCAAGCCGGCTGCCTGGTCGCCTCCACATACCTGCACCAAGTCATCGAAAGTATCTGGACACCTGGCTGAAAAATTAATGGCACCCTCCATCGGTAATGCTGGAATTCAATATGGTGTAGGCCCACCCTTAGCCTTGATGCCAGCTTCTACTCTCGCAGGCATACGCCCAGTCAGGTGCTGTAAGGTTTCTTGGGGAATGGCAGCCCCTTCTTCACGGAGTGCTGCACTGAGGAGAGCTATCGATGTCGATCGGAGAGGCCTGGCTCGAAGTCGGCGTTCCAAAACATCCCAAAGGTGTTCTATAGGTCTCTGGTGCAGGCCAGTCCATTACAGGGATGTTACTGTTGTGTAACCACTTCGCCACAGGCCGTGGATTATGAACAGGTACCCGATCGTGTTGAAAGATGGAATCGCCATCCCCGAATTGCTCTTCAACAGTGGGAAGCAAGAAGATGCTTAAAACATCAATGTGGGCCTGTGCTGTGATAGTAACACGCAAAACATCAAGTGGTGCAAACCCCCTCCATGAAAAACTTGACCACATCATAACATCACCGACTCCGAATTTTACTGTTGGCACTACACACGCTGGCAGAGGACGTTCACCTGCATTCGCCATACCCTCACGCTGCCATCGGGTCGCCACTTTGTGTGCCGTGATTCGTCACTCCACACAACGTTTCTCCACTGCTCAATCGTCCAATGTTTACGCTCCTTACACCAAGCGAGGCGTCGTTGGCGTGATGTGTGGCTTATGAGCAGCCGCTCGACCATGAAATCAAAGCTTTCTCACCTTTCGTCTTACTGTCATAGTACTTGCAGTGGATCCTGATGCAGTTTGGAATTCCTGTGTGATGGTCTGGATAGATGTTTGCCTATTACACTTTACGACCCTCTTCAACTGTCGGCGGTCTCTGTCAGGCCACAGACGAGGTCTGCCCGTACGCTTTTGTGCTGTACGTGTCCATTGACGTTTCCACTTCACTATCACATCGGAAACAGTGGACCTAGGGCTGTTTAGCAGTGTGGATATGTCGCGTACAGACGTATGACACGTGACCACGTTCGAAGTCCGTGAGTTCCACAGAGCGCCCCGTTCTGCTCTCCCACGATGTCTAATGACTACTGAGATCGCTGATCTGGAGTACGTGGCAGTAGGTGGCAGCACAATGCAATGTTTTGGGGGGGTGTCCGGATACATTTGATCACATAGTGTGTATGATGACCAACAGCCGTTAGACAAAGCCCAAACTCGCCGGTGAAGAGAACCCGGTCTTCCGGCGTCAGGCTGCATTTCAGTTGTTTCCCTATCCGCTATTTTCAATCACTGCGGTGCTGGTAGGTTCGAGCTGCTATTCGTAATCGCCGTTGTAATTACTTTGTGATAATTTTTCTCTTAAAATTGACACTCTCGATGCCGTTCTTACTGTTAATGAAACTCTCGACACCACTTTTTGTTGATATTCGCGTATTTGAGATGCTGATTATTATTGTATTTATTCTTCATTTCTATTCCTTTATCCTACTTAATAAATACGTGATTATTCTATTTGCTTTTTATTGAAAAATTGTGTATATTCTAAGAAACTAGTCACGCAGGTATTTTTTAGTATGGACTTAAAATGAAAGCAATAAAAAACAATTATTAAATATCAATACAAAATACATTTTGGAGTAATACACGAATTTCTATTTTTCAAATGTACAAAATTAATGTCACAGAACCTATCAATGCAGCTTCTTTGAACATCTTTGAGAGTCCTTAGTTGTAAGATTGTTCCTTGTGAGACGGTCTGTGTTTTGTCGCAGAGTCCTGAAAGTTTTGTGCTAAGTGCTGGTATTGTAATGAAGTAGTAACGAACAGTTTTGTTAATAATGTAATTTTATCATGATTTTGGTAAGATGTACAGGGACGTCAGACACAGTCTCTAAAGGGGGTTGCAGCGCAGGCTGTGCTGAGAAAAAGTGTAAAGAAAAAATTCAATAAGTTGCGCCTTCTCCAAGTTAATTAGCATTGAGGTTAGTGTGGTGTCACCGCCAGACACCACACTTGCTAGGTGGTAGCCTTTAAATCGGCCGCGGTCCGCTAGTATACGTCGGACCCGCGTGTCGCCACTATCAGTGATTGCAGACCGAGCGCCGCCACACGGCAAGTCTAGAGAGACTTCCTAGCACTCGCCCCAGTTGTGCAGCCGACTTTGCTAGCGATGGTTCACTGCCTACTTACGTTCTGATTTGCCGAGACGATAGTTTAGCATAGCCTTCAGCTACGTCATTTGCTACGACCTAGCAAGGCTCCATATTCAGTTACTATTGATATTGTGAATCATGTACCGTCAAGAGCGACGTTCATCATTAACGGATTAAAGTTAAGTATTCCACCAGCTACGTCCGTTTTTCTAAGTTCTAATTTCCTTGTCATGTTCCAGACCTCACGCCAGCCTGCGTGAGCTAAAACGCGTGCATTTCGGCTTCCTTTAGTAAAACGGTATTGGCTCTCTTGCCAACCACAACAGTTAGTTAATCAGACCACTGCGCGCGCAAATTCAAGAGGCCTTCCAGATACAATTATGGTCAGTATTCCCATAGCGTAGATGATAGCGGACGACACAGCTCAGCCTCTGTTTCGAGCTCGAGCCTTACTGGCGTCTCGTGTGCCATTTCTGTATCGCTCTCTTGTTCGGTTTTAGGAAACCAAACGAATAACACGTTTGGCGAAACAGCCTCTGGCGGATAGCTTGAATTTATGCGCGTACCCGCTGATTGTCTAACTTCAATGCTAATTAACTCGGAAATGGTAGAATGTATCGAATTTTTACTGCTCAGCACAATCCACCCTGCAACACCCTTACAGGCTTCTCCGGCCGTTTCTGATCACCCTGTATGCGTACTTTCCTGAGCATTCTGTTAATAACAGTGAAGATCATAAAAATGGACACCACTGCAGGATTCACTGTGTCCAGCACTACTTCGGACATTAGTCGAGTCCACGCCACGTCGTGTTGCGGCACTTCTGCGTGCTCGCCCGGTTTCTAGGCGATGTTAGGCATGTGTTCCAGTGTAGAATGCATCAATTTGAGAAGATGACTGGCCAGAAGATGACTGGCCAGACGAAGAGCGAAAAGTACTAGTGTAAGGTTAGCAGATGAAGTGGGAGCACGACAAAAGTCGTGCAAAGAATACGGATAATTAACACTGTGACAGAGATACTGGTTGCCTGTGTAATAGAAGGAAGCAGATGGGATTTGGTGAGTGGAATACTACCCCGATGATAATAGGTACATCTTGAATCTTCTCTTGAATATGGGGTGGTTTTGAGTAAGACACAGGTTATGGGGTAGTTTGTTTAAGATCACGTGGCTGAGACCGACAAGAAGCTAGAGAAAAAGCTAGTGTTACACAAAGATACAGTCAAGATGCTAGATGTATCCGGTTTGGTACTGCAGCAATGAAATGGTGATACGTATTTATGAAGGGAAATATGATGACACCAGTAAGTAATAACCAATACAGAAAACAGAGCGTGCGAAAATCAGGATGCTTATTCAGCCGCATCCACGCAAACTGACCGAATGTTATACGTGTATTGTACACAAGCACTTATGGGCAGCTTTAGTCTTCTTCAATTTTCATTGTCTGTGCCGTGTGTAAATACAGCAATGCACTAAAGATTCGGCAGGGCTCAAGACAAGATGACTAGTTTTCGTTTTATTGAGAGTGAAAATATTTTTCTGAACTTTTGTACTGGATGTAGGCAAGTTGTTGTTGTTGTGGTCTTCAGTCCTGAGACTGGTTTGATGCAGCCCTCCATGCTTACTCTATCCTCTACAAGC
The DNA here is from genome assembly GCF_023864275.1 of Schistocerca cancellata. Lineage (NCBI taxonomy): Eukaryota > Metazoa > Arthropoda > Insecta > Orthoptera > Acrididae > Schistocerca > Schistocerca cancellata. The sequence goes on from NC_064630.1 coordinate 808,816,489, forward strand.
TTCTTCATCTCCCAGTACTTGCTGCAACCTACGTCCTTCTGAATTTGCTTAGTGTATTCATCTCTTGGTCGCCCTCTATGATTTTTACCCTCCACACTGCCCTCCAAGGCTAAATTTTTGATCCCTTGATGCCTCAGAACATGTCCTACCAACCGATCCCTTCTTCTAGTCATTTGTGCCACAAACTCCTCTTCTCCACAATTCTATTCAATACCTCCTCATTAGTTATGTGATCTACCCATCTAATCTTCAGCATTCTTCTGTAGCACCACATTTCGAAAGCTTCTATTCTCTTCTTGTCTAAACTATTTATCGTCCATGTTTCACTTCCATACATGGCTACACTCCATACAAATACTTTCAGAAACGACTTCCTGACACTTACATCTATACTCGATGTTAACAAATTTCTCTTCTTCAGAAACGCTTTCTTTGCCATTGCCACTCTACCTTTTATATCCTCTCTACTTCGACCATCATCAGTTATTTTGCTCCACAAATAGCAAAACTCCTTTACTACTTTAAGTCTCTCATTTCCTAATCTAATTCCCTCAGCATCACCAGACTTAATTCGACTACATTCCATTATCCTCGTTTTGCTCTTCCAAGTCCTTTGCTGTCTCTGTCAGAATTACAATCTCATCGGCGAACCTCAAAGTTTTTATTTCTGCTCCATGGATTTTAATACCTACGCCGAATTTTTCTTTTGTTCCTTTACTGCTTGCTCAATATACAGATTGAATAACATCGGGGAGAGGCTACAACCCTGTCTCACTCCCTTCCCAACCGCTGCTTCCCTTTCATGCCCTCGACTCTTATAACTGCCATCTGCTTTCTGTACAAATTGTAAACAGCCTTTCGCTGCCTGTATTTTACCCTTGCCACCTCTAGAATTTGAAAGAGAGTATTCCAGTCCACATTGTCAAAAGCTTTCTCTAAGTCTACAAATGCTAGAAACGTAGGTTTGCCTTTCCTTAATCTTTCTTCTAAGATAAGTCGTAAGGTCAGTATTGCCTCACGTGTTCCAGTATTTCAATGGAATCCAAATTGATCTCCCCCGAGGTCGGCTTCTACTAGTTTTTCCATTCCATCGTTGTATGGGAACATAAAGTCTGAGTGGCTGCAGATGGTCTCCGGGTAGCCGAACATAATCATTTCCAGTCAATGTGAAACGTGCCCTCAGAAAAATTATTAATGGCTGTGCTGGTAAAACTCTTACGTTATTTGATTTTCGAACACCTGAGCAAAGCTCAACGTACTCACAGTTTTTTCTTTACTTATTCTGATCATCACTAAACTGACACACAATATTTTTTAGCTCAACGCAATCTGACTTTCAATAATCCCTACAAAAGAATGGCCCTGACTAACAACAATCTATACCTCTCATGAATCACTTACCTCACAAAAATCTTCGTTACCCGAACTACCGCAATACAGCGGGCGCTAATACTGCCAGCTAAATAAAAGATTCTAGCTACTGAAGGCACTAACTACTGATAGGCATAGTTAGCAAATGAAACATTTTTGATAGAGAACAAACAATGTATTTACCTCAATTCATGACGTCCATCTTTACAAATTTCCTTTTTCTGGCGGACACACGTCCAGAACGTCCGCTTATAGTAGTAACCTCTCAAAACTCTGGCATCTTTCTCGCCACATCCACCACTGCTGGCGGCTCACCTCCAACTGCCTAACGCTAGGCGCTGTTTACATCCAACTGCCCAACACTACACTAGCGAATATTCCAGCAATGAGTCCAACTAGCCACAGACTGCACACAGCGCAGTCAGCGATTTTCATACACGGCACTCTGTGGCCTTATCAACATAATAACCTAAACAGCCTACTTACGAATGATCTGTTCAGTCGGACCAGAGGACGCAGCCAGTCCCACGTAAACAGAGCTCGCAGCATTGTGGACCACCACCAGCTGCACAGTGCCTTGTTGATAACTTGTGTCCATGCCTTCGTGTAGTCTGCGCCACACTCGAACCTTATCATCAGTTGGAAACGAAACTCACCTGACCACGCCACAGTTTTCCAGTCGTCTACTATTCAACCCACGTGGTCACGCAACCAGGAGAAGTACTGCAGCCGAAGTCGTGCTGTTAGCTAAGGCACTCGAGCCGGTCGTCTGCTGCCACAGTCGATTAACGCCAAATTGTCTGTTAACACTGACAACTGTAAGAAAAACGCCGCTGCTCTCGGTCGTTAAGTGAAGACTGTCGGCCACTGTGTACTCCTTCATGTGGGGTAATGCCTCGAATTTTGTAGTCTCGGCAGACTCTTGGCACTGTGGATCTCGGTATATTGAATTCCCCAACGTGTTCCGAAGTGCAGTGTCACATGCATCTACCTGTAACTACCAATCGGCGTTCAAAGTCTTTTAATTCCCATCATGTAGCCATAATGGCTTTGGAAACCTTTTCACACGAATCACCTGAACACAAATGACAGCTCCGCCAATGCACTGTCCTTTTTTACCTTCTGTTCGTGATTCTACAGTCATCTGTATAAGTTAGTATCACTGTCTCACGACTTTTGTCAACTAGTGCAATGTAGGTGGCTCAAATACTTTTCACAGCATGAGGGCTATAAAATGCGTTACATCTATATCTACATCTACACCCATACTCCGCAAGCCACCTAACGGTGTGTGGCGGAGGGTACCCTGAGTACCTCTATCGGTTCTCCCTTCTATTCCAGTCTCGTATTGTTCGTGGAAAGAAGGATTGTCGGTATGCCTCTGTGTGGGCTCTAATCTCTCTGATTTTATCCTCATGGTCTCTTCGCGCGATATACGTAGGAGGGAGCAATATACTGCTTGACTCTTCGGTGAAGGTATGTTCTCGAAACTTTGACAAAAGCCCGTACCGAGCTACTGAGCGTCTCTCCTGCAGAGTCTTCCACTGGAGTTTATCTATCATCTCCGTAACGCTTTCGCGATTACTAAATAATACTGTAACGAAGCGCGCTGCTCTCCGTTGGATCTTCTCTATATCTTCTATCAACCCTATCTGGTACGGATCCCCCACTGCTGAGCAGTATTCAAGCAGTGGGCGAACAAGCGTACTGTAACCTACTTCCTTTGTTTTCGGATTGCATTTCCTTAGGATTCTACCAATGAATCTCATTCTGGCATCTGCTTTACCGACGATCAACATTATATGATCATTCCATTATAAATCACTCCTAATGCGTACTCCCAGATAATTTATGTTATTAACTGCTTCCAGTTGCTGACCTGCTATTTTGTAGCTAAATGATAAGGGATCTTTCTTTCTATGTATTCGCAGCACATTACACTTGTCTACATTGAGATTCAATTGCCATTCCCTGCACCATGCGTCAATTTGCTGCAGATTCTCCTGCATTTCAGTACAATTTTCCATTGTTACAACCTCTCGATACACCACAGTATCATCTGCAAAAAGCCTCAGTGAACTTCCGATGTCATCCACCAGGTCATTTATGTATATTGTGAATAGCAACGGTCCTATGACACTCCCCTGCGGCACACCTGAAATCACTCTTACTTCGGAAGACTTCTCTCCATTGAGAATGACATGCTGCGTCCTGTTATCTAGGAACTCCTCAATCCAATCACACAATTGGTCTGACAGTCCATATGTTCTTACTTTGTTCATTAAACGACTGTGGGGAACTGTATCGAACGCCTTGCGAATATCAAGAAACACGGCATCTACCTGTGAACCAGTGTCTATGGCCCTCTGAGTCTCGTGGACGAATAGCGCGAGCTGGGTTTCTCACGACCGTCTTTTTCGAAATCCATGCTGATTCCTACAGAGTAGATTTCTAGTCTCCAGAAAAGTCCTTATACTCGAACACAATACGTGTTCCAAAATTCTACAACTGATCGACGTTAGAGATATAGGTCTATAGTTCTGCACATCTGTTCGACGTCCCTTCTTGAAAATGGGGATGACCTGTGCCCTTTTCCAATCCTTTGGATTGCCATTCCCTGCACCATGCATCAATTTGCTGCAGATTCTCCTGCATTTCAGTACAATTTTCCATTGTTACAACCTCTCGATACACCACAGTATCATCTGCAAAAAGCCTCAGTGAACTTCCGATGTCATCCACCAGGTCATTTATGTATATTGTGAATAGCAACGGTCCTATGACACTCCCCTGCGGCACACCTGAAATCACTCTTACTTCGGAAGACTTCTCTCCATTGAGAATGACATGCTGCGTCCTGTTATCTAGGAACTCCTCAATCCAATCACACACACTCAATCCAATCTCTTCTACAGACCTATGGTACACCGCTGCAAGAAGGGGGGCAAGTTCCTTCGCGTACTCTGTGTAAAATCTAACTGGTATCCCATCAGGTCCAGCGGCTTTTCCTCTTTTGAGCGATTTTGATTGTTTCTCTATCCCTCTGTCGTCTATTTCGATATCTATCATTTTGTCACCTGTGCGACAGTCTAGAGAAGGAACTACAGTGCAGTCTTCCTCTGTGAAACAGCTTTGGAAAAAGACATTTAGTATTTCGGCCTTTAGTCTGTTTCAATACCATTTTGGTCACAGAGTGTCTGGACATTTTGTTTTGATCCACCTACCGCTTTGACATAAGACCAAAATTTCTTAGGATTTTCTGCCAAGTCAGTACATAGAACTTTACTTTCGAATTCATTGAACGCCTCTCGCATAGCCCTCTTCACACTACATAAGACCAAACTTTCTTAGGATTTTCTGCCAAGTCAGTACATAGAACTTTACTTTCGAAGTTATTGAACGCCTCTCGCATAGCCCTCCTCACACTACATTTCGGATCGCGTAATTTTTGTTTGTCTGTAAGGCTTTGGCTATGTTTATGTTTGCTGTGAAGTTCCCTTTGCTTCCGCAGCAGTTTTCTAACTCGGTTGTTGTACCACGGTGGCTCTTTTCCATCTCTTACGCTCTTGCTTGGCACATACTCATCTAACGCATAATGTACGATGGTTTTGAACTTTGTCCACTGATCCTCAACACTATCTGTACTTGAGACAAAACTTTTGTGTTGGACCGTCAGGTACTCTGTAATCAGCTTTTTGTCACTTTTGCTAAATATTTCTATTTACGTAAATATTTCTATTTACGGCTGAAATCATCGATGCAGTAACCACTTTATAATCGCTGATTCCCTGTTCTGCGTTAACTGTTTCAAATAGTTCGGGTCTGTTTGTCACCAGAAGGTCTAATATGTTATCGCCAGGAGTCGGTTCCCTGTTTAACTGCTCAAGGTAGTTTTCAGATAAAGCACTTAAAAAAAGTTCACTGGATTCTTTGTCCCTGCCACCCGTTATGAACGTTTGAGTCTCCCAATCTATATCCGGCAAATTAAAATCTCCACCCAGAACTATAACATGGTGGGGAAATCTACTCGAAATATTTTCCAAATTATCCTTCAGGTGGTCAGCCACAACAGCTGCTGAGCCAGCGGGCCTATAGAGACATCCAATTGCCATGTCTGAGCCTGCTTTAACCGTCACCTTCACCCAAATCATTTCATATTTCGGATCTCCGTCAATTTCCTTCGATGCTATTGCACTTCTTATCGCTATGAACACGCCTCCCCCTTCACTGTCCAGCCTGTCTCTGCGGTATACATTCCAATCTGAGTTTAGGATTTCATTACTGTTTACGTCTGGTTTCAGCCAACTTTCTGTCCCTAGTACTATATGGGCGTTGTGACCGTTTATTAATGAGATCAGTTCTGGGACCTTTCTATAGACGCTCCTGCAGTTTACTATTAGCACATTAATATTGTTATTCCCTGTTGCATTTTGCCTACTCCTACCTTGCCGCGTATCTGGAGGCGTCTTGCCGGGCCTAGGGAGGGAATTCTCTAACCTAAAAAACCCACATGTGCACTCCACACGTACTCCGCTACCCTTGTAGCCGCTTCCGGCGTGTAGTGCACGCCTGACCTATTCAGGGGGACCCTACATTTCTCCACCCGATAGCGGAGGTCGAGAAATTTGCACCCCAGATCTCCGCAGAATCGTCTGAGCCTCTGGTTTAAGCCTTCCACTCGGCTCCAAACCAGAGGACCGCGATCGGTTCTGGGAACGATACTACAAATAGTTAGCTCATCAACGTCAGATCTGCCAACATGTGAAGAGGCCCAGAGGCTTACATTCGTTCCCTCTGCATCAGAAGTAGGTCACCTAAGTGTTCTGGAACTTCAGATATTTCAACACAATCCGAGCAGTGTGTTATATCAGATTAGTGTTCTAGACTTGGACAGATCAATTCCATTGTGTGAGACATATTTCCGCCCACCTTGCAAGATGTGCCATGGATGCGTGGTAAGTGCCTCCACTCAGTGCTCCCCTACAAGTGCCAGCGGTTTCTGAATGGAAAAGACTTATGTAGTCCACCAGTGATACAAATAATGGTGAGAGAAATGTAATAACTAAAGACGAGAATTCCATGCACTATAAAATTCCAAAATATGCATACATTGATGCACTATCCAAGTGCAAATCATGCATGATCGAGTGAAAAATACGTTAAAATATGCACTATCATTTTTGTTCACTTCCATTTTTGCACAGTTAACAACAAACAACCTTTCTAAATTTTTTTTCTGCTCGGGTCCTGCGCTTATGAGTCAAAATATTTTTGTAGGCAGAAAATGGCACCTCTACGTCACAAGAAGTTATAGGCGCAGGGTTGAACGGACATATTTGTCACAGTGTCAGGTCAAGTTCTTCATTCATGCTTTCACCACGAACACTTTCTTCACCGTACAAAAGGATCTGCAGTCTGGTTTCCTGTTTATGACACTGTCCAGTCTATTCTTTGCATCTACCCCCTCGTTTCCTTGTGCGTGACTGCAGAGTCTCTGGAATGCCTCAACAAATGACGTTGAGTTGATCAGTAGCAGACGCGTGGCTTCTAATTTTGTTACTTAGAGGGCACTTTAGAAAAGTTTATCTTAATGTTAATTAAATCCTGTTGCACTTTTTTGCATCCAAATGCTGCTTCTGCAGCTCTGATACGTAAGGCACCATCTGGGGATAATCTGTTTATAATCTAAAATGAGAGAAGTATTTACTTTAGAGTTAAATGCCGAAGTATTAATTTTATTACAATCAACTGTGTATCCATTTTATTTCTTACCGATGTAATCCTTATGTTTTACACATGCCTTTTTAACTGATGCCCTGGGCGGCAATTTCAGGGGATTCCAAATTCATATTCTTCAAGGAAAAAACGTTGTTTCACAAAGCGCCTTGCAATCAGCGCACGTTGGTCTATCAATTATTCATATGATTTTGAAACGCATCCCAGTTGGTTTTCGAACATTTTTGAACACATTCTAAGTTGATTTTTGAGCGAATCATAAGTTGATTTTTGAATGCGTACGGAGTGTACGTGATGTCCCCGTTGCATCTAGAAATAAGACTTTCCCGCCGACAAAAGGGGACGAGGCAATACGAGCTGAGCCGAATATACCAAAAAGGGTGAATGCCAACCGCTGTGTATGTGATTGACTGGGTGTGCGAATGATCAGCGTTGTTATAATTGTTAGCTAAATCTATAGATTCAGGAATAACAGGTAAGGGAGATTACATATGATATGCTCGCTGTATCCAATAAAATGAAATTTTGATAGAAAATTTTTGCTAGATAGCTTCGCTACCAGTTGTAGACTCCCCAGTTAGCAACCGCTTTAAGTCCTAGGAATAGTGTGGAAAACGCGTTGTTCGAACACGTAATAACGCCTAACCGGAGAATAAACGTAGGATAACTGAACCGGTGACTAATGAGTTTTGACAGTGCTAGGAATGGGTACAGAATTAATGGAGACAAGAAAATCGCTAAAATGGCTCTGAGCACTATGGGACTCAACATCTATGGTCATAAGTCCCCTAGAACTTAGAACTACTTAAACCTAACTAACCTAAGGACATCAAACAATACCCAGTCATCACGAGGCAGAGAAAATCCCTGACCCCGCCGGGAATCGAACCCGGGAACAAGGGCGCGGGAAGCGTGAACGCTACCGCACGACCACGAGCTGCGGACAGTGGAAACAAGATTGTTTGTTAGAATGAGGAAGGAGAAGAAACGGGGACATCACACAAAACATATTAAATAATATGACGATTGCAAGAGTACATAAAAATTTCGCATTACTTCTTTTAGATCTCATGCTTGAGAAACTGGAGCGTATGAATGAAATGTCGAACTATTTTCTAGCATAAAACGTTTTGCTTGTAGTAGGCCTAATGGGCATTCCATATTGGTACTTCGTGAATTATGTTCTGTCGTATTATTTACGTAAATGAAGTATATAAACTTTACCATTTGTGCCAAAACAGTCTTGCTTATTTGGCGTGTGTTATAATTACTACAATATTAGAAAGGCTTATTTCGTTTTATCTAGCAGAGAGTGACAAAATAAGCGTAATCAAATCGAGAAACCACACCAGCCTTGTGTACTATTCGTATTGACAGCTTTTTCAGTATTGGACAACGACATTCTGACTTTGCAAGTAGCGAAACGTTTGACGAATTTTGATGACGTAATAGATTCTTTCGCAGAAAGGAAGGCACGCCGTGTAAAGCTGTAGCAAGGTCTGAGAGAAAAAACATGCTGGGACCTAAGGATCGAAGAAATGTGTACTGTCTTGCATACCTCTTGTCTTTACTAGTTTTATGTTTCCTTTATTTAATTTCATGTCATACAAAAGAGAAAGTTATTAGCTAACAGCCAATAAAGAGTGCAAATTTTCTGAAGAGTTCTTGTTCTCCCGGTCACAAATAATCCCACCTAGGATTAACAGTGAGTCTTTTTAGGGGATGTAGGATGTCAAACCGGCCGACTGGGAGCAGCAGAGGCACTACAGGACATTTTCATTTCCACTGTCCTGAATATAGATTCGATGGCTACGATTACAAAATATAAACGTTTGAATCCCGCAGAGCGAAATACAGTGATGTGCGATAGAGGAATGCTGTATGAAGAAGAGTGGCACTGCACTTCGGCACACGTAAAACTGAATAACATTTGTTACATTTCCTCTAACATATAAGTTTTATGTATTAAACTCTCCAGAAATGTGTGCGTTGCAAGTTGCACATATTTTTGAAAAATCGATTGTTAAAAATTTTTTACGTCCTATCTCAAATGCTCAAAAGGGGGGGGGGGGGCGCCAGTATCAAGTTTTTGCCCCGGTTCGGAAATATCGTAGATCCAGAGCTGGTCATTCATTAAATCACCATCAAATGACTGCAACACGGTTGCACGGCTTTACAACGTGCTGTCAACAACAGATGGAAGGAAGGTGCCACATTTGCCAATCCAGTTCCTTCCACACCAACACTTCATAGGTTTCTGACAATATCATACCAACAAATTAGACGTAGTTTACATAAAAGCTCACGTAACGACTGCCTATAAGTACTCACTTAATAAAATGAAAATAACTTCACTATAAAAACACGAGCTCAGTGTTTTTGTCCATTCGCATAAGACAACCCGTAAGGGAAACTCTGGGAAGATTATCTGTAAACGGAAAACGGACAGCACTCGTGGGGAACAGTCGCGGCATAGAGCGACTAAGAATAAATTTCTCCACTTGAGCAGAACAGTGTGCAGAGATTGCCTTCGTATACCCCTAGTCGTGTGTGCGTAACACATCGTCAATGATTATTAAAGCAGGCTGCGGAAGACTCGGTATAATTTCGTGGAACACCCTGTTGTTGCTTCTTGTGACGTAGTGGGGATTCGCCTGCCCGCTCTTCAGTTTGCAGGACTGCGGAGGAGGGAAGTCCTTGACCCGGTGACCTGACACGTCTACCCTCCACCCCTCCTCCCCCTCCATCACATCGCGCCCCCAGAACACAATACATCCCTTCACACGGCTCTCCTGCACTTGGATGTGGTACACGCGTTTAATTTTTGTTCTTAACTCACTTCATTCGACAATATACATTAATTACATACTATTAAAACGCTATTTATAATAATCTCCGATTTTTCCATCCCCTGCAATGCGGAAGATATTGGTCCTACGAAAAAAATGAACATAGTTTTGTTTGTACTAAATGTAACGTAGTTTAGTTTTTTCGCCTGAAGCTGTGTTTTCGAGTTATTCATGAAGAACATGCCCCGCCTCGCCCACGTATACATTTTTCACAACGTTGACGCCATGATTCCATGGCAGCGGCGAAGGCTTCTTTAGGAGTTTGTTTTGACCACTGGAAAATCGCTGAGGCAATAGCAGCACGTCTGGTGAATGTGCGGCCGCGGAGAGTGTCTTTCATTGTTGGAAAAAGCCAAAAGTCACTAGGAGCCAGGTCAGGTGAGTAGGGAGCATGAGGAATCACTTCAAAGTTGTTATCACGAAGAAACTGTTGCGTAACGTTAGCTCGATGTGCGGGTGCGTTGTCTTGGTGAAACAGCACACGCGCAGCCCTTCCTGGACGTTTTTGTTGCAGTGCGGGAAGGAATTTGTTCTTCAAAACATTTTCGTAGGATGCACCTGTTACCGTAGTGCCCTTTGGAACGCAATGGGTAAGGATTACGCCCTCGCTGTCCCAGAACATGGACACCATCATTTTTTCAGCACTGGTGGTTACCCGAAATTTTTTGGTGGCGGTGAATCTGTGTGCTTCCATTGAGCTGACTGGCGCTTTGTTTCTGGATTGAAAAAAGGCATCCACGTCTGATCTATTGTCACAACCGACGAAAAGAAAGTCCCATTCATGCTGTCGTTGCACGTCAACATTGCTTGGCAACATGCCACACGGGCAGCCATGTGGTCGTCCGTCAGCATTCGTGGCACCCACCTGGATGACACTTTTCGCATTTTCAGGTCGTCATGCAGGATTGTGTGCACAGAAATGCCAACTCTGGAGGCGATCTATTCAACAGTCATTCGGCGATCCCCCAAAACAATTCTCTCCACTTTCTCGATCATGTCGTCAGACCGGCTTGTGCGAGCCCGAGGTTGTTTCGGTTTGTTGTCACACGATGTTCTGCCTTCATTAAACTGTCGCACCCACGAACGCACTTTCGACACATCCATAACTCCAGCACCACATGTCTCCTTCAACTGTCGATGAATTTCAATTGGCTTCACACCACGCAAATTCAGAAAACGAATGATTGTACGCTGTTCAAGTAAGGAAAACGTCGCCATTTTAAGTATTTAAAAGAGTTCTCATTCTCGCCGATGGCGGTAAAATTCCATCTGCCGTAGGGTGCTGCCATCTCTGGGACGTATTGACAATGAACACGGCCTCATTTTAAAACAATGCGCATGTTTCTATCTCTTTCCAGTCCGGAGGAAAAAAATCGGAGGCCTTAGAACTTGAATGCACCTCGTACTATGTTGTTCACGACATACCCCTCCCATACGAATTTTTCCCTTTTTCGACCTCTGTTGGTTTTAGTTGGCTGGGCTAAGAACTGAGATAACCCTCACGGCATAATGGGACATCACTTATACTCGTGTGTCACCTTTCATGCTGCAGTACTGTGTTGCAAATTTTGAGCAAGACAGTGTTCGTCCACACGTTGCATATAGCTGTATGAACTGCCAATGTGATGATGAGGCAGCTCCGTGACCAGCAAGATGCCCAGACCTGACCCCGGCAGAACGTGACTGTTTGGGACCAGCTCAGACATCAGCCCCGTCCCAGTGCAGGTATCCAGAATATCAGAGGCCAGTTACAACAGCGGGGAAGATAAAACAGGATCAAATCATGCGTCCAAGCCAGAGGGGTGCAGTGACATTCTGATAAATGGGCTCATACTACAAACTTCTTTGTAAATTTGATTTGATTTTTTTAATCAGTGAAACAACATTTCATACCCTGTCAACCCGTGAATTTTCATTTCCTCCTGTCCTATTGGGTGCTTCACTTATTTTGACAGGCAGTGTATTTCATGAATATGTTCGCTGGTTAACTTTCGGTGTAATATGAGGATGATCTAATTATTATTTTTGTTCATATTTTTGTATTGTATTATGTATTTGATACTTCACATACTTTGAAAGTAAAAAAAGAAAGAAAAAAAAACGGGAGATTAGTTTCTCGCGTCCTGTCGACAGTGAGAATATTAGAGAAGGAACACGAGCTCTGATTAGTGAAGGATGGGAAGGAAAAGGGAATGTCCTTTTCAAGGAAACTATGCCTTAACTGATTTAGGGAAATTACGAATGGTCAGACCCGGATCTGGACCGAATACGTGTCCAGTGAGCTAACCATAGCCACTGCGGCACCTCGCTCCATGTATACACTTAGACATTTTGTAAGTTTGGTGTTGCGGCCTTCAGTCCGAAGACTGATTCGATGCAGCTCTGCACGATATTCTGCCCAACTACTGCACCCTACATCCAGTACTCAAGCTTTGGTCTCACTCCACAACTTTTAATTTGCAAAACGCAAGACACATCTCTCACACTTCGAGAAGGAAAAGGCCCATTATGCCCGGAGGCAAGACACATCTCTCACAAAGGAAAAGCCCAATTATGCCCGGAGAAAGAAAACCCTTCCAATTAGGCTATTGTACCTCACAGCTGCTACGAAACGAGTACTTTCTGGGGAAGCTACACTGAACGTGTAGAACCAGTAATCGACTTCATTTTTGTCTGAGACGTATTGCCCCTGAAATAAAAAATTGCCCAAGTGGCAATAGGACTCGCGCAGTGACGGTTCCGTACGAACTTAATTGTGTGTGTAGACAATTCATACACCCCGGGAATCGGGAACCTCGACGATTTTTACCTGACCTCTATATCGATACTGGCAAGATATCGATCCCGGAAATTCCAAGACTGTATGGAAATGTCAACTGTGGTTCCCGATGATAGCCTGGACACACAAAAAGAAGCGAGCGGGGGCCTCAGTTTATATATGTAGAGAGAAAAAGAAGATTTAACTAACTATTTTTATGTAATGAATGAAACATAACTTACATTTTCTGTTTGCATGCTGTACTATTTTTCTGTTAAGCTTTTGATAGACGACGGAGGCAATGTAAGTTCTAATTGCAAAAATATCTTTTTTGTGATATAATTCCAATTTAACAATTTTCAGTTTTTTTTTTACTCATTCTGTGAAATATTGTTTTATGCCAAATTTCATGATTGTAGGCCTACCGGAAGTAAGTAACAGCTTTTCATGAGTGAGGTTTCGAGTATTAAAATACACCGAGCGGACAAAACCCATGGGGTGGCGATATGCACATATGAACATATGCAAATGGAGACAGTATCGCGTACACAAGGCATAAAAGGGCAATGCATTGGAGGAGGTATCATTTGTACTCAGGTGGTTCATGTAGAAAGGTTTCCCTCGCAATTATGGTCGCATGGCAGATATTCTTGATTATCATTCTGCTACAAAAGATTGTTTGTGAAGATCCTTTGACTTTTTTAAAAAATATTATACATTAATTTTTTCATCTTTATGTATCTTATGCTCCATGGAAACGCTCGTGAAAGGTGCAACATTGTTGACAGATTTATCAAAGCTGAAACTCGAATGCGGACGAGAAACGTTGAGGGCGAGCACTGTACCACAGAACCACGCGACCCATCGAAAACAACGACTTTGCTTTAGGATATTAAAAACATTCGTAAAACGTAATAGTCGATTTTCCCGAGAATTTTTGAAATTTGTGTAGAACTGCTTTGGGCTGACTGATATTTGAGTTCTGAACTTCACGTACCATAAATGTAAAACAATACGGAAATCTGATTACCGTGTGGTCTCCTTGCGAGCGTCGTCTGATTACTCTGGGTTTTGTGTTGTATGTTTTTGCGACTGCATATTACAGGCTTTTTCATTTCTGAGAAGGTATTTTCACAGGAACAAAAGTTATTTGGGATAACAAATCGAATAAACCGCATTTACGTTTCCTTATAGCAAAATACTCAGAAAGTAATGCCTATGAAATACTGTCGACAGTGTTCGGCTTAGTTCACCTCTGGTACGGAGCAGTAGGGCTGTGACGTTCGACACTTGCTTACTTACAAATCGACCATCGCAGGGCACGGAGGCGGGGGTGTGTGGGTACTGCCAGGTCGGCCGCCCCTCAACGTGTGGGGCCGCAGTAAACACGGCAGCAGCGTGACCTTTGCCGGCTGCCATCGCAGCCCGCGGGCAAATAGGACGACATAATAGTGCGGCGTCGACTCTACTGCTCGTCAGACGCTTTCACGCAGAACAAACCAGAGAGGGCAGTTATATTTTGAACAGCAGTATCAGTTTACATTGCCCTTTGAGGTGCTCACTCAGCCGGTGTTGGTTGAAATGGCTCTGAGCACTGTGGGACTTAACTCTTGAGGTCATCAGTCCCCTAGAACTTAGAACTACTTAAACCTAACTAACCTACGGACATCACACACATCCATGCCCGAGGCAGGATTCGAACCTGCGACCGTAGCGGCCGCTCGGTTCCAGACTGAAGCGCCTACAACCTCTCGGCCACACCGGCGGGCTCTGCCGGTGTTATCAGAATTCGAAAAATAATTCGTTAAAATGCGTTTGGGCAAAATGCGTGTTGTTGGCGTCTTGCAGTGGTGATTCCAATAACTAGACTGGAGAGGTGTAGTGGCTCTGTAGACGTTAGTCGCTACTATTCAAGTTACCGTGCTCCCACGTCCCCACCGAGCGAGGTGGCGCAGTGGTTAGCACACTGGACTCGCATTCGGGAGAACGACGGTTCAATCCCGCGTTCAGTCATCCTGATTTAGGTTTTCCGTGATTTCCCTAGATCACACCAGGCAAATGCCGGGATGGTTCCTTTGAAAGGGCACGGCCGACTTCCTTTCCCATCCTTCCCTAATCCGAGCTTGTGCTCCGTCTCTAATGACCTCGTTGTCGACGGGACGTTAAACACCAATATCCTCCTCCTCCTCCCACGTCCCCGTTAATACATTCATTCATCATTCATGATATTTTGTGGGATCCTGCCCACTCGTCTCTTATAGGGTGCCTAGGAAGCTGCTTTCTCGGATAACTAGACAACATACAAGCTAATCATATTAATGGAGTTTATTACAGTAATTGAATTGGCAACACTTAACTTTCGTTTCTACGTGATGGGTCGAAACCAGTTGGCTTCTTGCAAATGATCATTGTCCTTTGATAGATACAATTTCCTTGCAAGCTAATCACACAAGTCCATAAGTCACTGCTATCGGGCCCTTCTAGTGCTCTCTTCTAACCCGCGTCAACTAGTGCGGCCAAGGCTATTTTTTTTCCTTTATTGTAATTCTAATCACCTATACAGGCGGGCTGGCAGCAGCACATTACGCTGCTCTTCAGCCTTAAGTGGAAACAATAACATGACATAGAGGTGATACAGACAATACAAAAAACGGCGGGCAAAAAATGGAGATACAAAAAAAAACAATAAACATGAAGCCGTTCACGTTGGACGATAAAAACACTAACACTTGTGGACACGGCGCACAAAACACGGAGAACGGCGATGGCACATGTGAACAGTGGAGTCGTAACTGCACGAAACACAAAACGAAGCACACACACGAGATACTGATGGCGATGATCTCCGGCGCGCGAATGTTCACTATGCGTGTGCGAGTCCAGGGACCTGCCAAGAGAGGAGGAGGAGGAAGGGGAGTGGGAGAGCGAGAGGGGAGAGCAGAGATGCCACGGGCAAGGGAGATAGGGGGGGAGGGAGGAAGGGGGAGGGGAAGGCCGGGGGAAGAGGGGTGGAGGGAGGGGATGGGGGAAAAGGAAAAAGAAGGGAAGGGAAGAGAAGAGAAGGGAGGGAGGGTGCCGAAAGGAAAGGACACCGGAAGTGGGGGGGGGCAGGGTCAAAGTTGATAGGTGGGGTAGATGGAGGGGACGAGGACATCATCAGGGAGGGGAAGCTGGCGGAAGCCACCTTGGGAGAGCGTAAGGAGGGTGGAGAGATGGAGACCGGGTGGGACGTGGGAAGACAGGCGCGGCAATGGGCGGGGGTGGGAGAGGATCGGGGAGACGAGCGGGTGAGGAGGATCAAGTTTACGGGAGGTGTACAGGATCCGTATCCTTTCAAGGAAAAGGAGAAGGTGGGGGAAGGGGATGAGATCGTAGAGGATCCGAGTGGGGGAGGGGAGACGGATGCGATAGGCGAGGCGGAGAGCATGGCGTTCAAGGATTTGGAAGGATTTGTAAAAGGTAGGGGGGGGCAGAGATCCAAGCCGGATGGGCATAACAAAGGATAGGGCGGATGAGGGATTTATAGGTGTGGAGGATGGTGGAGGGGTCCAGACTCCACGTACGGCCGGAGAGGAGCGTGAGGAGACTGAGTCAGGAGTGTGCCTTGGCTTGGATTGTCCGGAGATGGGGAGTCCAGGAGAGGCGACGGTCGAGGGTGACGCCAAGGTACTTAAGGGTGGGAGCGAGGGCGATAGGACGGCCATAGACGGTGAGATAGAAATCAAGGAGGCGGAAGGAAGGGGTGGTTTTGCCTACAATGATCGCCTGGGTTTTGGAGGGATGCCAAGGCTAGGCGGCGCGTCGCTTTTATTCTCTTCGTATAGATGCGGCTCCCGTCGTGGTGACGTCCTAGACAGCGTGCTATTGGCTGACGTCGTCTCACAGCCCTCTCTGCTGCATCGTTCTTGATTTTCGTGCCGGCGCTTGTCGTTACGCCGGAACAATTTTGATGGTAAACCACACAAGGTTGCAGAGAAGTCTAATGAGGTAGCATTGTTGTAAACAGACTCGCCTTATATTCGGGAGGGTGAAGGCTCCAATCTTCCTACGGCCAACCTCATTTAGGTTTTCTGTGTTTTACCCACATTATTTCAGGCAAATGCAACGACGGTACAGACTACTAAAGGCCACTCTCGAGTACCTGTCCCATCCTTATCAGATGAGCCCTGTAACTATACTAATGTCTGTATATGTGAACTACTTTATTTCTGCTGTTCTTAAATTGCAATACCAAGACATATTCCTGTAAATGTGGTCTACAGATGAGCACAGCTGTTGTCAC
Source organism: Schistocerca cancellata (assembly GCF_023864275.1). Classification (NCBI taxonomy): domain Eukaryota; kingdom Metazoa; phylum Arthropoda; class Insecta; order Orthoptera; family Acrididae; genus Schistocerca; species Schistocerca cancellata. Next base: position 808,833,485 of record NC_064630.1, read on the forward strand.
TTCTTCGAAATCCCGTCACGAAAAAAAAAGGCGCCGGCCGTTGTGACCGAGCGGTTCTAGGCGCTTGAGTCTGGAACCGCGCGCCCGCTACGGTCGCAGGTTCGAATCCTGCCTCGGGCATGGTTGTGTGTGATGTCCTTACGTTAATTAGGTTTAAGTAGTTCTAAGTTCTAGGGGACTGATGACCACAGACGTTAAGTCCCATAGTCCTCAGAGCCATTTGAACCATTTGAAAAAAAGGTCTAAAGGAACGTGGAACAAGGAAGTATGCAGAAGCATCAGTATGCAGAAGCATAAACTGCAGCGGTTATCTACTCACATTGATAATTAAATGAATTACTTCTATACATGTTCATGTTTTTTTCTTTTAATCTACTTTACCTTTTTACCACTCAACTGCTGGTTTTTTATCAAACAAAGCATATCTGTAAATATTTAAATTTCCCATTTTGATCGAACGCGGAAACGCAGTCGTATGACAGGTTGAGATGAGGAACAAATGTGCCTCTGACTGCAAAAATGGTCATTTTCTTCGCGAAAAATAAATAAGAAGTTGAAGTTCAGTTAGTAGTCGAAAGCAAATTTATTCCTATCCCAGCAGTTGCATAACTTTAGACACACCGCTGTCAGCTGTCTAGAGAGAGTGAGACAGCTAAGGCCGTCGAAACAGACATATCCAGAATAGATAAATAAATCGAGCTGTGGCTCCCAATAACGACGAAGACACGGCAAGTGCCATAACCTGATTTACCAGAAGCTTTGCTCAGTGGAAGAGTGGTCAAAATAAGCGAACACGTGTCTCGGCTTACGTGTTGCACTCGACCGTTTCTGAGAAAATGACGGTCGAAGTTTTCGAGGTACCTGATGCACCTTTTAGGGAGTAAATAGTGTAACCCAAGCGGTGGCACAGTGGCTAGCGTTCCAGATCCGTACTTTCTGCCGCGTGTTCGAAACCCGATTATCACTTTTAATTTTTGTTCCGTTTGTCTAACCAAGTCCATAAAAGATCACTATACGAATGTGTTCCAATGTATACCGAAATAATGTTGTCTTTACTCGTCTACTAATTGTATGACTGGTGAATTGATTTTAAGAAAGCAATAAATGAACGAGAAAATTATTTGAAATTGTTTTCGGTGAAATTCCTGTAGTGTATCTCGAGTCATAATCAGGTTTTAGGAAAAGTGATCCGTTATGGGTGGTTTGTCGTGGAATTATTGCCAACACGTGAAATTTCCAGCATTTTTATTGACGTTTCTTGCTCGAGTGAGATTCACACGAGGAAATGCCTTCGCGAGACGCTCTTCGTGTTCGGAATTTCTACGTATCGAGTGATTCTACGGTGGGTATCGTCCAAGGGAATGCACCAAATCTTCCTGAAGAACAAACGTAAGAATAAATTATAAGAATTAGTATAAGACTCGATATAAGAATCAAATGTGACGTAAAACATATATTATACACAGTGAACATTGATAAAACCGACAAACTACGGGGGTGGATTACTGACTGGAAATGGAGGAGAAAAGGACCTGTGAACATGAACATGTGTCCGGAAATACATCGTTGCTACTGTATATGGTGCTGGCGAATAAAAGCTCCTCTGACTACGTACCGCGTCTGCAGGCCACAGATGACGATTAGGCAGATTGAAGATGCAAGTTCTGGTATGCTTCGTCGGTATAGAGGACTGATGACAGAAATCTCATACCTGTGACGGTCTGGCGCAAGAACCGTCGACATAATCCTTCCCGTAGAGGTAAATCCGCTACTGATAATCCTGGCACTCGTTGCACGTGATGGGGATACTAGTGGTTGTCACGTAGGATATACGTGATCGTCCTTTGCTCTTACACCATGTTGATGTGGCCACTTGCCTGGAGCTTGTACTACGGTTCGCCTCAACACCTTGTAGAACCCGGTCCTCCAAATCTGGTGTACGCACAGTCCACCGCCCTCCCTCCCCCCTCCCCCCCCCCCCCCCCCCCCCCCGACACAGACATTTGTCATTCTGAAAGGACTCATGATCACACACACGTCAAAAAAGGGGCCTGAAATGTTGTGTGCTGTGATTCGTGTCTGTGTGGCTACTAGTTTTGGGACCGAGCGAGGTGACGCAGTGGCTAGCACACTGGACTCGCATTCGGGAGGACGACGGTTCAATCCAGCGTCCGGCCATCCTGATTTAGGTTTTCCGTGATTTCCCTAAAATCACTCCAGGCAAATGCTGGGATCGTTCCTTCGAAAGGGCACGGCCGACTTCCTTTCCTAATCCGACGAGACCGATGAACTCGCTATCTGGGCTCCTCCCCAAAACAACCCAACCCAACTAGTTTTGGAATGGCCGTGATGCCTCTCGACCGTTTCCATCTGCTTGGCTGTACACAAACACCATATCGGCTTGTTCCCGGCATGAGTAGCGGACCATTCTGCTGCTTGCAGTATGTTGCGTCAGTCAGCAAGCCTGCAACCTACAAGAAACACACCGCACATGGGCAGAGGAACTTTCGCTCGTCAGTGCCATCTACCATGGCAACGATGCATTTTCGGTCAGGAATCCGTCCCTGCTGTTTGTCAGTTTTATTAACGTTCACACTGTATAAAAAGGCATGACATGGTGAAAACCAGTTGTAGTTTTACAATTAATACGACTCCCTTGTATCCCCTGACTTGATATGACACATTCGTGTTGTAACATTCTACGGACACGGGGTGGATATGTGGAAGAAATGGAAAATTAAATAAATATAAACAATAATAGAGTTTTGAATATGGGGCGGAAAAGTGAGAGGCCGCCACACTGGCCACTGTGCCACCACTACCGCAGAGACGACTGCGCTCAAAAAGGCGTCTAAATTATGTCGAAAAATGTGATCGTCGTTTTCTCAGAAACGGTCGAGTGTTTACGGACAAGCAGAGACACGTGTTCGCTTATTTTTACTCTTCTTCCACTGAGTGAAGTTTCGGGGAAATCGGGTTATGGCACTTACCGGGTTCTCCTCGTATGATATAGTTGAGAATGTGTCGAATGAGCAAGTAATTAATAACATTTACAACTGTCAAATTATTACACCGACCTTTTCATTTGAATGACATACGTTTTCCTGTGGCATAGCACAGAGCCATCGAAGAGAACTTCAGCGACATAACACGGCTGGACCTTCACCAAATTCTCTACTGGCCATTAAAATTGCTACACCAAGAAGAAATGCACATGATAAACGGGTATTCATTAGACAAAATTGTTGAGAAAAATCATTAGATGAACGTCGGCCGAAGAACCCGAGACAGAGGCCAATAGGCAGTTTGTCAAATATATTATACCAGAACTGACATGTGATTACATTTTCACGCAATTTCGGTGCATAGATCCTCAGAGATCAGTACCCAGAACAACCACCTCTGGCCGTAATAACGGCCTTGATACGCCTGGGCACTGAATCAAACAGAGCGTGGATGGCGTGTACAGGTACAGCTGCCCATGCAGCTTCAACACGATACCACAGTTCATCATGAGTAGTGACTGGCGTATTGTGATGAGCCAGTTGCTCGGCCACCATTGACCAAACGTTTTCAATTGGTGAGAGATCTGGAGAATGTGCTGGCCAGGGCAGCAGTCGAACATTTTCTGTATCCAGATAGGCCCGTACAGGACCTGCAACATGCGGTCGTGCATTATCCTGCTGAAATGTAGGGTTTCGCAGGGATCAAATGGCTCTGACCACTATGGGACTTAACATCTATGGTCATCAGTCCTTCGCAGGGATCGAATGAAGGGTAGAGCCACGGGACATACCACATCTGAAATGTAACGTCCACTGTTCAAAGTGCCGTCAATACGAGCAAGAGATGACCGAGACGAGTAACCAATGGCACCCCATACCATCACGCCGGGTGGTACGCCAGTATGGCGATGACGAATACACGCTTCCAATGTGCGTTCACCGCGATATCTCCAAACACGGATGCGACCATCATGATGCTGTAAACAGAACCTGGATTCATCCGAAAAAAAGACGTTTTGCCATTCGTGCACCCAGGTTCGTCGTTGAGTACACCATCGCAGGCGCTCCTATCTGTGATGCAGCGTTAAGGGTAACCGCAGCCATGGTCTCCGAGCTGATAGTCCATGCTGCTGTAAACGTCGTCGAACTGTTCGTGCAGATGGTTGTTGTCTTGCAAACGTCCCCATATGTTGACTCAGGGATCGAGACGTGACTGCACGATCCGTTGCAGCCATCCGGATAAGATGCCTGTCATCTCGATTGCTAGTGATACGAGGCCGTTGGGATCCAGCACGGCGTTCCGTATTACCCTCCTGAACGCACCGATTCCATATTCTGCTAACAGTCATTGTATCTCGACCAATGCGAGCAGCAATGTCGCGATACGATAAACCGCAATTGTGATAGGCTGCAATCCGACCTTTATCAAAGTCGGAAACGTGACGGTACGCATTGCTCCTCCTTAACGAGGCATCACAACAACGTTTCACCAGGCAACGCCGGTCAGCTGCTGTTTGTGTATGAGAAATCGGTTGGAAACTTTGCTCAGGTCAGCACGTTGTAGGTGTCGCCAACGGCGCCAACCTTGTGTGAATGCTCTGAAAAGCTAGTCATTTGCATATCACAGCATCTTCTTCCTGTCGGTTAAATTTTGCGTCTGTAGCACGTCATCTTCGTGGTGTAGCAATTTTAATGGCCAGTAGTGTAGTGACACGATAACAGCGAATCAGACTACCCTCCGACCGTCAGGAGAAGACGTCACACGAATATGTCTACCCTACTGCACCAAACTGAAGGAAACTCACAGATCAGATATGGTACGTGTATTTACCTCTGCACTAGAATCCCCTTAGGTTGTGCGATGAGATAACCTGCTCGTGAAAGCTTCACACTTTCGCAATGAATGCGAGTGCCACAGCGAAAAAGTAAATATGATCTCCTTTCATTGCGAAAGTCGCCAGACTGTTACAGTAATGAACTGAGAGATTTTTTATTTATCTACATTTATTATCTGCTGGTTCTGCATACGTCCTTCCTCGTAGACTCTATTACACGCGTGTTTCACAGCTACTGTTCTTATTAAAATCCACACTGTATTAACAAATCAGAGAAACTGTAGCTCATATAGAGCTATACCGACAGTCATTTTTCCCAACGCCACTAGTGAAGAAACAGGAAAGCAAGTAAAGAAAGTGTTACCAGCAGTTCTCTCCGCCAAGCAGCCTATGCTGGCTTGTAAAGTATAGACGAAAACAGAGGTACTGAAAGTTACCCTGATCGTGCCAAGCCCTCACTGTCTGCCTGTTAAAAAGCTATAAGAATTAAAAATTTAAGTACGCCAACGAAAAAGAACAGCGATTAATGAGGGAAGTGCAACTGACATTTACAGCGGTAACACATAATTCACATGTCGCTACAAACCTGCTTGAATATGCGAATGGGACAAGCCAAAGGAGTGATCTGGGAATATTATATTCCAACTCATTCAATCCTTTCCACATTTCGTTCCGTCAACAGCTTCGTGGCAAGGACCTTCAGAATTGGTTATAGTTGTCCGAATGATACCTACGAAAACTGCAAAGTGATGCACCGATTCTACTAGGGGCCTTCAATAAGTAATGTAACACATTTTTTCTCGGACAATTCCGACTGGAAAATGCGGAATTTGTTGTGGGACATCGTGGAGTATTCCCGTTTCAGCCCCTACATTTTCATGAAGTTCCGATAGATGGTAGCGCTATACGTATTTTTTGGTGAGCTAAGTGATTTGTGAAACGTATAGGTTAATGTTAGTCAGGGCCATTCTTTTGTAGGGATTTTTGAAAGTCAGATTGCGTTGCGCAAAAAATATTGTGTGTTACTTTAAGCACAGTCACGTATATAATTTTTCTAATGGGACGTTTCACAACCTTCGTTTGTCCGGCCTAGTGCAGCAACTCGACATGAGATGGACGCAACAAGTCGCTGCAAGCCCCATGACAAAATACTGGGCCATGCTGCCTCTATAGCCGCCCGTAATGGCGAAAGAATTGTCGGTGCAGGATTTTGTGCACAAACTGACCAGTTGATTATGTCCCATAAACTTTCGATGGGACTCATGTCGCGCGATCTACGGGGCCAAATCATTCGCTCGAACTGTCCAAAATGTTCTGCAAACCCATCACGCACAATTGTGACCCAGTGACATGGTGCATTGTAATGCATAAAATTTCCAGCGTTTTTGGGTACATGAAGTTCATAAATAGCTGCAAATGGTCTCCAAGTAGCCGAACACAATTTACAGGTAATGAGCAGTTCAGTTCAGTTCCATGTAAAATAGCCCACACCATTACGGAGGCAGCAACAGCTTGCACAGTGCCTTGTCGACAACTTGGGTTCACGAGATCGGCGGCACATTCCAAACATACCATCAGCCCTTACCAACTGAAATCACGACTCGTCTGACCAGGCCACGATATTCCTGTCGCCTAGGGTCTAATCGATATGGTCACGAGCCCAGGACAGGCACTATTAGCAGAAGCACTTGCGTCGGTCGACTACTACCATAGCCAGTTAACTCGAAATTTCGCCGCACTGTCCTAAAGAATAGGTTCGTCGTACATCTGACACTGATTTCTGCGATTACTTCACTCAGTGTTGCTGTCCGTTACCACCGACAACTCTTCCCAAGCACCGCTGCGCTCGCCCGTTATTGAAGGCCGTCGGCTACTGTGTTGTCTGTGGGTGAGAGGTAATGCCTGAAATTTGGATTCTCGACAGACTTGACGCCGTGGATCATAGAATGTTGAATTCTCTAATGATTTCCGAAATGGAATGTGTCATGTGTCTAGCTCCTACTACCATTCCGCATTACGAGCCTATTAATTCCCCTTGACGTCGGAAACCTTTTGACACGAGTTATCTGAGTGCATATGACAGCTCCGCCAACGCACAACCCTCATATACCTTGCATACGCGATATTACCGCCATCTGTGTACTTGCATATGGCCGGATCGTGATTTTTGTCACCTCAGTGTATGTTCACATCTCTAAAGCATCATTTCTTTTGCGGTCCCCTTCAGTTGCTCTCCATGTTTCAGCTCCATACAGGAAAACTGGAGACACCAGAGATTTCATCACTCTCAATTTACACTACTCGCCATTAAAATTGCTACACCAAGAAGAGATGCAGATGATAAATGGGTATTCATTGGACAAATATATTATACTAGAACTCACATGTGATTACATTTTTTTGCAATTTGGGAGCATAGATCCTTAGATTTCAGTACCCAGAACAACGCCCTCTGGCCGTCATAACGGCCTTGATAGGCCTGGGCATTGAGTCAAACAGAGCTTGGATGGCGTGTAGAGGTACAGCTGCCCATGCTGCTTCAACACGATACCACAGCTCATAAAGAGTAGCAACTGGCGTATTGTGACGAGCCAGTTGCTCGGCCACCATTGACCAGACGTTTTCAATTGGTCACAGATCTCGAGAATATGCTGGCCAGGGCAGCAGTCGAACATTTTCTATATCCAGAAAGGCCCGTACAGGACCTGCAACATGCGGTCGTGCATTATCCTGCTGAATTGTAGGGTTTCTCAGGGCTCGAATGAAGGGTAGAGCCACGGGTCGTAACACATCGGAAATGTAACGTCCGCTGTTCAAAATGCCGTCAATGCGAACAAGAGATGACCGAGACGTGTAACCAAGGGCACCTCATTCCATCGCGCCGGGTGACACGCGAGTATGCCGATGACGAATACACGCTTCCAATGTGCGTTCACCGCGATGTCGCCAAACACGGATGCGACCATCGTGATGCTGTAAACAGAACCTGCATTCATCCGAAACAATGACGTTTTGCCATTCGTGCTCCCAGGTTAACCATTGAGTACACCATCGCAGGCGCTCCTGTCTGTGATGCAGCGTCAAGGGTAACTGAAGCCATGGTCTCCGGGTTGATAGTCCTAGCTGCTGCAAACGTCGTCGAACTGTTTGTTCAGATGGTTGTTGTCATGCAAACGTCCCCATCTGTTGACTCAGGGATCGAGACGTGGCTGCACGATCCGTTACAGCCATGCGGATAAGATGCCTGTCATCTCGTCTGCTAGTGATACGAGGCCGTTGGGATCCAGCATGGCGTTCCGTATTACCCTCCTGAACCCACCGATTCCATATTCTGTTAACAGTCATTGGATCTCGGCCAACGCGAGCAGCAATGTCGCGATACGATAAACCGCAATCGCGATAGGCTACAATCCGTCCTTTATCAAAGTCGGAAACGTGATGGTACGCATTTCTCCTCCTTACACGAGGCATCACAACAACGTTTCACCAGGCAACGCCGGTCAAGCGCTGTTTGCGTATGAGAAATCGGTTGGAAACTTTCCTCATGTCAGCACGTTGTAGGTGTCACCACCGGCGCCAACCCTGTGTGAATGCTCTGAAAAGCTAATCATATGCATATCACAGCATCTTCTTCCTGTCGGTTAAATTTCGCGTCTGTAGCACGTCATCTTCGTGGTGTAGCAATTTTAATGGCCAGTAGTCCAGTATGCCTGATTAGGACTCGGTGTTTCCAAGTCATTGTCAGCTTCGATGCAGCATCCCTACCCAGAACAATTCTACGTCATATTTCGTGTGTAGGGCCACCCTCTGTCTGAATCACTGAGCCCAGATAGACAAAATGCTCAACTTCTTCATATTCTGATGGTACTTCAGTTGATGGTAGTGACTCATCTCTGACAGTTGTTATGATCTCGGTCTTTTTATTATTAAATGACAATCCAAGTTTCTAGCTTTCTGTCTTGAGTCTATCCAGTATGGCCTTCATTTCCACTTGTAATTCTGCGCACAGTGTGGTGTCAGCAGCGAAGCTTAAATTACTGATTCTTCGACCGCCATTTTGGATCCCACCAGTCTAGTCATGAAGCCATTTTCTGATCACATATTCTCCATAGATGTTAAATAGAACCGGTGATGGAACACACCCCTGTCTTAACTCCTTTACATGGTTCAAAAGGACCTGAAATAGTTTAGTCTAGTCTGATTATTGCCCTAATATCAGAGTAGAGATTTCTGCTAAGGATAATAAGATGAACAGGAACACCTATTTCTGCTAGCGTCCTCCGCAGTTCTTTCCATCGACCGCAGTAGAAATCCTAACCATAGTCCAAGAAACGAAGAACTAATGAGGTACTGAATTACCTATATTTTTCAATTAGCTACTGATTGATAAACGAAAAGCGCTACTTTGCTTTTGTTATACAGGAATAATTTCTTGTGTTAATGGGTTTTCGCCTTACAAGGCCATCATCCAACATTTATTGTAATGTTGTTCTACCAAGAACCGACGGAAGATTCAGCTAGCTGTCTGACACTGAGGATCTACTCTAGTGTACCTGTAATATGCACAAACCTAGCCTGCTCTGGTGGTGTTTCTTTACCTACGTAAGTTATCAGGCGTTCATGGACGACATTTAGAACAATCCTGCTGGCATGTGAAGTTAGTGAAATCGTTTTGTGGGCCTCACAACGCTGTGTGTATCCTTTCTTATGAAACGGAATCATTACCGACATGGTCCAGTCCTCTACCCACGTTCCGCTATTACATATACTGTTACATATCTCATTCATGATTTCCAAACCAAAATCTGCGGATGCTTTGGTTATTTCAGCGGTAATAATATAAGGTCGGGGCGTTTTATTATTTTTCAATTTACGTACAGCTTTGCGGACTTCTTCTTTTAAGATATTATGTTCCTTCCCTACTGGAATGTTTGCACGACCAAGTTTTCCACTTTTATTCTTGTACAACTCGTTGCAGTATGTTCTCCGCCGGAGTGACCACAGTCCCTTTCTCCCCCCGTAATACACTACTGGCCATTAAAATTGCTACACCACGAAGATGACGTGCTACAGACGCGAAATTTAACCTACAGGAAGAAGATCCTGTGATATGCAAATGTTAGCTTTTCAGAGTATTCACACAAGGTTGGCGCCGGTGGCGACACCTACAACGTGCTGACATGAGCAAAGTTTCCAACCGATTTCTCATGCACAAACAGAATTTGACCGGTGTTGCCCGGTGAAACGTTGTTGTGATGCCTCGTGTAAGGAGGAGAAATGCGTACTATCACGTTTCCGACTTTTATAAAGAACGGATTGTAGCCTATCGCGATTGCGGTTTATCGTATCGCGACATTGCTGCTCGCGTTGGCCGAGATCCAATGACTGTTAGCAGAATATGGAATCGGTGGGTTCAAGAGGGTAATACGGAACGCCATGCTGGATCCCAACGGCCTCGTATCACTAGCAGTCGAGATGACAGGCATCTTATCGGCATGGCAGTAACGGATCGTGCAGTCACGTCTCGATCCCTGAGTCAACAGATGGGGACGTTTGCAAGACAAAAACCATCTGCACAAATAGTTCGACGACATTTGCAGCAGCATGGACATTTCAGCAGGATAATGCACGGTTAAAGGCGCTGCAGTCTGGAACCGCAAGACCGCTACGGTCGCAGGTTCGAATCCTGCCTCGGGCATGGATGTTTGTGATGTCCTTAGGTTAGTTAGGTTTAACTATTTCTAAGTTCTAGGGGACTAATGACCTCAGCAGTTGAGTCCCATAGTGCTCAGAGCCATTTTTGATAATGCACGACCGCATGTTGCGGGTCCTGTACGGATCTTTGTGGATATAGAAAATGTTCGACTGCTGCCCTGGCCAGCATATTCTCCAGATCTCTCACCAATTGAAAACGTCTGGTCAATGGTGGCCGAGCAACTGGCTCTTCACAATACGCCAGTCACTACTCTTGCTGAACTGTGGTACCGTGTTCAAGCTGCATGGGCAGCTGTACCTGTACACGGCATCCAAGCTCTGTTTGACTCAATGCCGGGGCGTATCAAGTCCGTTATTACGGCCAGAGGTGGTTGTTCTGGGTACTGATTTCTCACGATATATGCACCGAAATTGCGTGAAAATGTAATCACATGTCAGTTCTAGTATAATATATTTGTCCAATGAATACCCGTTTATCATCTGCATTTCTTCTTGGTGTAGCAGTTTTAATGGCCAGTAGTGTATTATTGAAACAACAAACTTTTTTCGATATTTGCTCGTAAGAAATATTAAAGGAGCGGTGAAGTTTTCCTTTTTTTTTCATTTGATAAACTAAACTAAACTCCGCCCGAGCAGGCCTCGGTACGGCCAACGATAGTGACCGAACGCCGTGTCATCCTCAGCATACAGGAGTCAATGAATGCGGGTGTGGAGGGCCATGTGGTCAGCGCACCACCCTCCCGGCCGTTGCCAGTTTACGAGACCAGAGTCGCTACTTTTCAGTCAAGTAGCTCCTCAGTTTGTCTGAGAAGAGCCGAGTGCAGCCGGCTTGCCAACGGCGCTCGGCAGGCCGAACAGTCACACATCCCAAGTGATAGCCAAACCCGACAGCGCTTAACTTCGATATTCTGACGGAAACCGATGTTACCAGTGCAGCAAGACCGTTGACCTTTCCCGTCTGATACCCACGAACAGTTAAGATAACTGAGCCATGTTTTTTTATTATTACTTACTAAGTGGTGTTACGCTTCTGGTGTTTAACACGCATCGCATTTCTGAAGTCAGCAGAAACCGTCACAACCAGGTTTATCAGAGCCGTGCTGACACAATAGACGACCTTGGCCTTTACGGCTACTCAGTTCTTAACACAACTGTGTGTAAACTTCGCATGCTGTGTCACAGCCAAGTAACACAGCCCGATGGAACGTGGACCATACGTAGAAAGAACTGCGACATTATAGTGCAGAAGGTAGTTGAAAGAAACTCGCAGTGAGGCGAACAGAAATGACTCATTTTTTCAAAGATAATAATTACACCGAAGTCACCGCGATTCCTGATGGTCCCCTGGACGCTACAAAACGAGGAACACTGTTCTTAGTAGGGTGTGTCATCCTCGCTCACAGCTGCTTGCTGTCATGCTATCCACTAGGTTTGTAAAATGTTGTCGTGGTAAGCCGTTCCATTCCTACAACAGATCGGTTGACAACTGTTAGACGGTCGTTGGTGTGTGTGTACGCGATGCAGTACTGTATCTCCACAACGAATGTGACGCGTGTTCGATGGAACTTAGATCGGGCGGCCAGGAGAGACGATTCGCACAGAATCCTCCCGTTCCGCACCTTCGTATTTAATCCCTACACAGAAAGCGATTTCAATTTCTATGATAATGTGTGACATCACCAACAGCTTCAACCTTGCTACAATTAAGAGCACCTTTAACCCATGCTGACACAGACTCGGCCACTAAAATTGCTATACCAAGAATAAATGCAGACGATAAACGGGTATTCATTGGACAGATATATTATACTAGAACTGACATGTGCTTGTGTTTACACTAAAGGCGCTACAGTCTTGAACCGCGCGGCCGCTACGGTCGCAGGTTCAAATCCTGCCTCGGGCATGGATGTGTGTGATGTCCTTAGGTTAGTTAGGTTTAAGTAGTTCTAAGTTCTAGGGGACTGATGACCTTAGCAGTTAAGTCCCACAGTGCTCAGAGCCATTTGAACAATTTTTTTTTTTTTTTTTTTTGGTCTTTACACGCGATTTGGGTGCATAGATCCTGAGAAATCAGTACCCAGAACAACCACCTCTGGCCGTAATAACGGCCTTGATACGTCTGGGCATTAAGTCAAACAGAGCTTGGATGGCGTGTACAGGTACTGCTGCCCGTGCAGCTTCAACACGATACCACAGTTCATCAAGAGTAGTGACTGGCGTATTGTGACGAGCCATTTGCTCGGCCACCATTGACCAAACGTTTTCAATTGGTGAGAGATCTGGAGAAAGTGCTGGCGAGGGCAGCAGTCGAACATTTTCTGTATCCAGAAAGGACCTGAAATGTAGAGTTTCGCAGGGATCGAATGAAGGATAGAGCCACGGGTCGTAACACATCTGAAATGTAACGTCCACTGTTCAAAGTGCCGTCAACGCGAGACGTGTAACCAATGGCACCCCATAACATTACGCCGGGAGATACGCCAGTTTGGCGATGACGAATACACTCTTCCAATGTGCGTTCACCGCGATGTCGCCGAACGCGGATCGGCCATCATGATGCTGGAAACAGACCCTGAATTCATCCGAAAAAATGACGTTTTGCCATTCGTGCACCCAGGTTGGTCGTTGAGTACACCATCGCAGGCGCTCCTGTCTGTGATGCAGCGACAAGGGTAACCGCAGCCGTGGTCTCCGAGCTGATAGTCCGTGCTGCTGCAAACGTCGTCGAACTATTTGTGCAGATGGTCGTTGTATTGCAAACGTCCCCATCTGTTGACTCAGGGATCGAGACGTGGCTGCAAGATCCGCTACAACCATGCGGATAAGATGCCTGGAATGTCGAGTGCTAGTGATACGAGATCGTTCGGCGTTCCGTATTACCTTCCTCAAGCCACCGATTCCATATTCTGCTAACAGTCATCGGATCTCGACCAACGCGAGCAGCAATGTCGCGATACGATAAGTCGCAATCGCAATAGGCTACAATCCGACCTTTATCAATGTCGGAAACAAGATGGTAAGCATTTCTCCTCCTTACACGAAGCATCATAACAACGTTTCACCAGGCAACGCCGGTCAACTGCTGTTTGTGTATGAGAAATCGGTTGGAAACTTTTCTCATGTCAGCACGTTGTAGGTGTCGCCACCGGCGCCAACCTTGTGTGAATGCTCTGAAAAGCTTATCATTTTCATATCACTGCATGTTCTTCCTGTCGGTTACATTTCGCGTCTGTATCACGTCATCTTCGTGGTGTAGCAATTTTAACGGCCAGTAGTGTAGGACGATAAGGCGTTCGCGTCCGACAGTGTATAAAGCTGTCGGTAATGTTGCCCAAGAGATTTTGCATGGACCTTCAGTGTTTTACGGATGTGTTCTGAATTTTACGCTTACGGACGCAGACCGAATCGACTTGGTAATGGTTGTGTTATTGTGGCTGTAGTACGTGGTCCTAAAGTAGACATTCTAGCAGAGCTTGAGACTTGTAACAGTCGAGAAATTATTGCTTATCGGGCATTTCGGATTTGTGAGGTGTGCAACAGAGATATGGGTACATCTTATTATATATCTACAATGCCGTTGGTTCGTAGGATGAGGAATCGTCGCAAAATAAATCAGTCCGAGTCTGTGTCAAGTAAGGGTTAAAGGTGTTCTTAATTGTAGTAATATTAAAGCTGTTGGTGATGTCACACATTATTATAGAAATTGAAATCGCTTTCTGTGTAGGGCTTAAATGTATTTTCAAAGACAAATTGTATTAAAATAATAGCATACAACAGAAAAAGAGCCCTTTTGGGTCGTGGTTAAGGACCCATCCCAAACATCCCATTAGTGATTCACCAGAACATACTGATTGATAGTCAAATACAGGGGGAACAACCCATCACAGGGAAGCGGTGAGCTTGCCCCCGTCTTCGATTATATATACGTGTGTTTCACATGTTTTTCACATATAAACTTCGATAAAATTGTATACTATGTATACTTATCATATGTTAAAATATAAGCTTCCAATGCGGTTGCGCATTGCCGTCCGTAAAAATGAAGTCAAGAATGAATGCATCCCCCAAAGGCGCACACATAGAAGGAGTACAGTGTCACAATAACCTTGTCCGATGAGCGTACCGCGTTCAAAGATTTGGACGTCAGTACACCAAATGACACATTATGCCTCTCCACACCATAGCACTTGGACCACGAAAACGAGTACGCTCGACAATGTTCCTGGGTGCATTACCTGTTCCCATCTCTCGATATATGAGAGTAAGTACTGCGCCCAGGAACACTATCGAAGACGATCGTTCTCGTGGTCCAGGTGTTATGGAAGGGAGGGGAAGGGGGCGCTCTGACCTCGGAACTTTTGACCACGCTGCACTCACCAGTCATCATCATTGTGGCATTGCAACAGTACTCCTGACCCATGTTCATCTATTTGGGGGTGCATTCAAAGATGACTTCATTTTTGCGGATGACAATGCACGACCGCATCTAACAGCACACATGTACGAAATCTTGGGACGCCGCCAGCAATTCGCCGTGGAGTTACAGAACCATGACGTGTCGCGCGATGAGCGCACCTTCATCAGCTCTCATTGTAAAATAGTATTTTCTGGCACTGAAGTAATCTGCGGTCATTAGGTACTGTGAAGAAGTGTTTTGTGTTGGCGCTACATTATAATAACTGTGCAGCACAAGTGAACACTAAATTAAAGAAAATTGGCCGTCCAAGAACACGTTCACCAGATGTGAGGATAATATTCCTCCGAATTCCAAATAGTAACGGACAATGCGCCCTACGACCCTGCTGTGACGTACAGAACTACAACGATGCAGTGAACGAAAGCGCATTTTTGCTCTTGGTGGAAAGAAATGTTCTAATGGGTAAGGTTGAACGTATCATGTATAACGAAGGCTTAGTGGAACTCTTAGTGCTGTAGAAGGCAAAAACTCCACATTACCAGGTCGACAAACTGGCCGACGCTAAAGGACATAGTTTAAATCAGCCTTACTCCGCATCGCGCTCACTTAAACCGGCCTGAGAGTGTATAGGCCTAGGCGAAAAGTAATGTCGCGAAAAATACACTACTGGCCATTAAAACTGCTACACCACGAAGATGACATGCTGCAGATGCGAAAATTAACTGACAGAAAGAAGATGCCGGGATATGCACATGATTAGCTTTTCAGAGCATTCACACAAGGTTGGCGCCGGTGGCGACACCTACAACGTGCTGACATGAGCAAAGTTTCCAACCGATTTCTCATACACAAACAGCAGTTGACCGGCGTTGCCTGGTGAAACGTTGTTGTGAGGCCTCGTTAAGGAGGAGAAATGCGTACGTTTCCCACTTTGATAAAGGTCGGATTGTAGCCTATCGCGATTGCGGTTTATCGTATCACAGCATTGCTGCTCGCGTTGGTCGAGATCCAATGACTGTTAGCAGAATATGGAATCGGTGGGTTCAGGAGGATAATACGGAACGCCGTGCTGGATCCCAACGGCCTCGTATCACTAGCAGTCGACATGACAGGCATCTTATCCGCATGGCTGTAACGGATCGTGCAGCCACGTCTCGATCCCTGAGTCAACACATGGCGACGTTTGCAAGACAACAACCATCTTCAACAACAGTTCGACGACGTTTGCAGCAGCATGGACTATCAGCTCGGAGACCATGACTGCGGTTACCCTTGACGCTGCACCACAGACAGGAGCACCTGCGATGGTGTACTCAACGACGAACCTGGGTGCACGAATGGCAAAACCTCATCTCTCACCAACTGAAAACGTCTGGTTAATGGTGGCCGAGCAACTGGCTCGTCAGAATACGCCAGTCACTACTCTTGCTGAACTGTGGTACCGTGTTCAAGCTGCATGGGCAGCTGTACCTGTACACGGCATCCAAGCTCTATTTGACTCAATACCCAGGCGTATCAAGGCCGTTATTACGGCCAGAGGTGGTTGTTCTGGGTACTGATTTCTCAGGATCTATGCACCCAAATTGCGTGAAAATGTAATCACATGTCAGTTCTAGTATAATATATTTGTCCAATGAATACCCCTTTATCATGTGCGTTTCTTCTTGGTGTAGCAATTTCAATGGCCAGAAGTGTAACTAGAAGTTTACGCTCAGTGAGGTTGAAAATTTGACAGTAAAAGTCATTGCAAACGTTACACCATAGGACAGGTCTCGAGTTGGCAGCCATACCAGGAAGGTGGTTGAGGAGACATGGAGTCATGAAGGACTAAAATCAGTTTCGAGTAATATGTAACTTCTCCTGTTGCCATGTTAAAAATTGCTTCTTTCGCCAAAACATAGCAAAATTTACAAATATTCATCACATTAATATCCTAATGCAGCAGAAATTGCTACAAAATCCGGAAACACTGTGTTATTAAACTAGCAACTGAGGGCAAGATAGGTCAATTGTTCACGAAAAAGTCCATTCGAGGGAATAAAAATAAACGTGTCACTTCACTTATAGTGTAGCAAACGCACAGAAATTCTCGTTCCATCAGCAATCGATGACACATAAAAACTGCATTATTTCACTGGAAAAAAAATGTAGATGCTTGAACACCTCGGTAGATAACGGAGTTTCGCATATTAATCATATTGCAAAATACTTTCATCTTTGTGCGCTACCATTGGCCAACATTTTGTTTCAGTACCTCAAATCATTTACGAGAACGAGGGTTCAAATAGCTCTGAGCACTATGGGACTTAACATCTGAGGTCATCAGTCCCCTAGAACTTAGAACTACTTAAACCTAACTAACCTAATGACAACACACACATCCATGCCCGAGGCAGGATTCGAACCTGCGTCCGTAGGGGTCGCGCGGTTCCAGACTGAAGCGCCTAGAACCGCTCGGCCACTCACGCCGGCCGAGAACGAAGGATTTATGAACATTTTATATTGGCTTTTTCCCAGGCGCGTGAGCTTGTGATAGAGAGTTTTACAGATATTCCATTTTCTCGAGATTAGAGACAGATAGCGATATCTTTCCAAATTTAAAGCATAATTCAATATGTCACCTACATTTTATAAGCACAACAAATGAAACGCAAATTCATAGCGACCCCTGTTTTTCACTGCAAGCTTTAAGCATTCCTTGTTGTAGTTGACAGAATACGGAAATATCGAGGTAACTATGACAATTAAAGAAATGGTAGGCTGTTCATCATGAAGCTGACGAATTAAGCTATAACATGTGCGGGAATCAGGGTTTATTAGTGAGTTGTTCCTTTAAAATCGTTTGAGAAAGATTGTAGACTTGCGCGACTTGTATTTGACGCAGACAAGCAAGGCTGCAAGATGGCGGCATTATCATCACCTTATGACGCACTTAACACACGCTGGCAACTGCGCCTCCTTCCACTCACTTCGGACTGAACTGTCATAAGTCGCAACTAATTTTCAGCGCACTATAAATCCTATCGAGTGCGTGTGGCATGCGTTGGGGAGACGGACTGCAGCACGTCCATATGTGCCAACGATTATCCAGCGCTGATGGAGGAATGGAATGCTCTACCACAAGACCTCCCCCTTCCCCCCCCCCTCCCCCCTCCCCAACCGAAGTGGCCATCATGGGAGCACGTTGCAGAACGTGCACTGCTGTCCACGCCCACGGCGATCACACGGCCTAAACCATGTTCCACCTTTTGTAATGTCCATGGGACTATCATGAATCGAGGTGACTTCAACCTATTTATTGTCTTCGAATAAAAGAGTCACTTCTGTTCCTCTCGTTGAGTGTTTCTTTCAGTTACGTTCTGTCCTACACCGTAGCAGTTCTTCCTATGTATGTCTAAGAGTCATCGAGCTATGTTACTTGGCAGTAACGCATCACGTGAAAGTTAGTTTCCTACTTAAGTGTTGCACACCAGTGAATAGCACTGAAGGTAACTGTACAGCGAATGGCTTTTGACTAGAGTTAAATAATTACAGTGTGTACGAAACCAGTGGCGTTACGGTGTGGTCCACCGAAAACCGAGACAATCAAGTTCTCTTTCTGTCTAGATTGGATCTTTCACTGTTCTTGACTATTTGCAGATCAGCAGCAGATCAGGGCAGCAATCGTCAAACGTATTTGCCCAAGAGCGGACGCCGATATCGGACGGTTTGGAGAGGGGGAGGGCGGGGGATGAGCACATAGGGCCGCATGCCTTCCGATCTCATTATTAATGATATTAAATATAATTTATTATATTAATATAAATAATTATATTAATTATATAATATAATTTCATAATTATCTTTAGTTAGATTATTTAACTAATGAATATTTAAGTTAACTTAATATAAACTTAATTTTATATTAATAACATATTACATTAAATTACATAATTGTATAAAATATATTTATTATATTATTTAATCTTTCTTTATTATTAGTGAAAAGAAAGATGAAATAATAAAGAATATAATACATTTATCTGTATACATGTTCCATATTAATCTTTATTTATATATAATAGAGAAGTTGTTGTTAAACTACACAAATTCGTGTTTTATGAGCCCCCAATAGACCACCTATAGTAAAGAAGTGATAAAGATGGCCGCCGCTTTCCTAGTACTGATCGTTACAATGTCGGCACCCTTCGCAACACTTGATGGTGACTTCTGTAGTGCAGACTGCTACCTCACTCGACGCTCTCAGAGCTGTGAGACTGTAACTGCCTGACGAAATGCTGTGTTGTCTGTGCCAGCGGATGATTGACTGATTAATAACAGTAATTGTACTTATATGTAAATACATTAAGCGATACAAGAAACGATCTCAAATGTCTATTAAAAGTTTTGAATGTGATTTTTGTTCTATTCATTGCCTTTCACTACAACTGTTGTAGTGTAATTTAGTATTCCGTGCTACAAATATGTATCGCATCTGAACATGACTGTGTCTGTAGTGCGCATTCACGGATCAATATTATTTCCGTTTGAAGTTTATACCACAGCATGTGATCTGGCGCACGCCTTTGAATTGCCACTACTAGAAGACAGACTATGAAACATTACCCCTCTCACATCCCCTAATCCCGCAAGGGACG
This sequence comes from Schistocerca cancellata, assembly GCF_023864275.1. Lineage (NCBI taxonomy): Eukaryota > Metazoa > Arthropoda > Insecta > Orthoptera > Acrididae > Schistocerca > Schistocerca cancellata. Next base: position 808,853,094 of record NC_064630.1, read on the forward strand.
CACAACTTACCCCTCTGCCCCTAAGGTAAGAGGCACTTTACATAATTCACGGACGAATCACCAACGCCAATTAAAATTAAGCACATCTTCAAGTATTACTCTCTGTGTAAGTATTTTTGTTTATTTACTGACCAGGAAAACTAAATTCTAAAGAAGCTGTTGACGTTAGTTGACGTTTTCGGATTTGACTGTTACTTGCCAGATGCATATTGTTGTAAAATACGGATGAGAAGCGAGGACCGCATAAATACTTGAATCGGGCCGCATAAATACTTGAATCGGGCCGCAGGGCAGCACTTCGATGACCAATGGAGTAGAAAAAAAATGAAATGTCGTGTGACGAGGGCCTCCCGTCGGGTAGGCCGTTCGCCTGGTGCAAGTCTTTCGATTTGACGCCACTTCGGCGACTTGCGCGTCGATGGGGATGAAATGATGATGATTAGGACAACACAACACCCAATCCCTGAGCGGAGGAAATCTCCGACCCAGCCGGGAATCGAACCCGGGCCCTTTGAATTGACAGTCTGTCGCGCTGACCACTCAGCTACCGGGGGCGGACAATGGAGTAGGGGAATCCAGTAAGTAAAGGCGTTTAGAACTACTGTAGCCCCGTCTGAAACTTATCTACTACATGGTACGACTTCCATTGAAACATTGTGGAACAGTATCTACCAGAGGCTTTTCATTCCTCTCATCATTAAGGTGGTCCTCCTTATTCCCTCCTTACGCTAATATTTTCGACTCTACGTGCCAAAGTCCGCAGCTCGTGGTCTCGCGGTCGCGTTATCGCTTCCCGAGCATGGGGTCCCGGGTTCGATTCCCGGCGGGGTCAGGGATTTTCACCTGCCTCGAGATCACTGGGTGTTTGTGTTGTCCTCGTCATTTCATCATCATTCATGAAGGGGGCGAGATTGGGCTGAGCAAAGGTTGGGAATTTGTAAGGGCGCTCATAACCGTGCAGTTGAGCGCCCCACAAACCCAACATCATCATCATCTACATGCCCAAGCTACCTAACGCTCTTATTTTTCTACATTCGTCTTTATCTTCCCCTACAATTCCTCCCCCCCCCCTTCACATTTCTTAACTGAGCCGGCCGTTGTGACCGAGCGGTTCTAGGCGCTTCAGTCTGGAACCGCGCGACCGCAACGGTTAACTGCTTCTAAATCTCTATGCCCGATTACTCTGCCTCCTCGTCTGGCCAAAGCAGTGGAAACATGCCATTCTTCTTCTGTTCCCTAATACCACATTCAAAGCTTAGTGAATGGTTCATCCCATGGAAAAATTCTTTGAAGCCTTCCACACTTCCAGTCACGATTATGTCACCTGTTAACATTACCATTGACATCTGGTTAGTGTTCTGGATTTTTCTTTCACGTGCTGCATTGCTTCTTCGAAATTCATGATAAACGGCAGTGATGACAAATAGCAACTCTTCCTTACAGCTCTATTACGAAGAACTCATTGCCATTCATTTTATATTGTTTGAATGTAGATTATTTGTTGTGTCTACAATTCATTCCTAATTCTTGTTGGAATTTTGAACATCTAAAGCCACCTTACATCGTCGAGTGCTCTCTGTAGGCCCGTAAATACCATTAAGATGTCTTCAGTTTTCTTTACCCGCACATCTATAATAGTACAGAAGGATAAAAACGCCCATCTAGTACCTTTACTTTTCCTAGGAGTAACTAATGTTCAAACGGGTATCATAGGGAACAACACTTTGTCTTGTGCAGAAAACTAATATCAGAAATTTTTTTTCATAATCACAGGCTACATTGTTGATGACATCAAGGATTATCAATCGAGTGGTAATGTCATTTTGAAGTGATTTCCACTCGTCATTTTCAAGATAAGACGATGAGCAGGAAATTCGTTCGAAAGCAGCTTTAAGCCAACACTGCCAGTGGGCTAATAACGTGAGAAGATTTCATCCGTGAAATGCCCCGAGAAACGTACCTAGACTGCTACGACGTTTATTAAGATCATTACACTTTTTCATCTTCCAACAACAGACATCGGTAAATATATCTTACCATTGTGACTCCTGTAGACCTGCAACGAGGTGGTTTCGACATGATAGAATGTTGGCCAGAGATGGTTTTATTGACAAATGACGAAGATATCCAGCGGAAAACCGCCAGGGTTTGATCGTCCAAGGAGAGTGTGAACCAGGCTAAACAGGATAAGAACGAACCGCAGAAGATGTGCAGACTCCAAGTGTAAATGGCACATAGTTACTTCTCCTGAGTGATTGCGGTGCTGAAAGACATGCCCTATTAGAAGGCAACTCTAACTGCCGATTTCCTGAAGGCGACCAAAGAGGACACGCCGGCACGGTAGCTCAGCGTGTTCGGTCAGAGGGCTAGTTGCCCTCTGTAATAAGGGAAACTTGAGTTAATGGATCAACAACGAAGCGAAACAGGTGTCTTTCGACGTCCGCCCAGAGCAGATAAAACGAACAAAATAAGATTAAAAGAAAAGAAGTGGTTAGCGTTTCAGTCCGGTAATCGCTGGGTGGCTGGATCGAGTCCCACTAGTCAGTTAAAAAAAAATAAATAAATAAAAAGAGGACATCGATTATGTTAGTAATATGGACATATGTTTGTCATGTGCATCTTATTTTGTTATAGACAAAGGCATGTGCCTTCATACGCATATTTATATCTTTATTTATACTTATTTTTATATTTTTCTTTGTATATTTGTAATTTGTTCGTAACTTTTATTTGTATTCTTCTTGGCTATTTACGAAATTATGTACTTTTATGCTGCCCTTTATAAACTGTGGTTTGTGCTATACACTAAATGAATAAAATAAATATTTTCTATTCACGTAATCCAGTGATGATTTTCTGGAAGTTTTGCTCACAGCAACGTTGAAGCAACAAATGTAGTACGTTTGCGTTTACCCGCTTTATCGTGACAAGTATTAGCAACTATGGAATAAGAACAAGAGGTTGCAATCTCCCTACGGGGCGTATATCTTCACATGTTTCTCTAGCCAGTGTAAATATTACGGAGCACTACGAGCAGCCGCGTCAGGGAGAGGTTCCGGTTGTGACACAGCTGAAGGAAAGCGGCGCCCGACGCAGGAGAAATCTTTCTGGGAAGCGGCGTGCCGCCTGCTAGGGAGTTTAAGCCCGCGCTGTTGGCAGCGCCGGGGCGCGGCTGGAGGCCGCGTGGCAGCAGGGATCGCTGGCGCCTCGTGTCTCAGTCTTCCGGCGACATGCAGCGAGTGAGCGTGCTGGGTTTTGCGTTGCTGGGGGCCCTGCTGGCCGTGGGCTGCCGCGCCAAGGAGTCGGACTTCAAAGTGGAGAAACTGTTCGTGCCCGATGAGTGCACCGAGAAGTCCAAGACGGGCGACATGCTCACCATGCACTACCTTGGCACGCTGGACGACGGCAAGAAGTTCGACTCCAGGTCAGTTCTTGTCCCAACATATGCGCTAAGCCGTCGGTCGTATCTTTGAAGCGTCAATGAGCAACGCAGCGGCCATCACGATTACAGGATATACAGACAGCAGTACTTTCATTTACCTCTGAACAGTCACAATTTGTCCAGTTACTCGAAACGGGCATAAAAACATTAGAGGGTTTACTTGTTTTAGTTTAGTCAATCCAATGTCAAAATTTGTTTTTGGAAGAGCAATCTGAAGTACTGCCTGAAGCTACAAGTGTGGAACACGTATCTTTGAAATGGAATGAAGAACTCGCGAGATCACTGCGAACAGCTACCTGTAGCACCTTCTTCCATCGTCACAAATGGTTTCGATCCGTGGCGGGTTATTGCTTTCCACACACATCATAAGATTCTTACTTATTTCCTCGTAAGGCGCGTTGTTCATTAATTTATCCTCAGGTTTAATACTTCGACTACATAACTTCACAGGTTCAGGTTAGTATTTGCACGTGGTGATGTTTTCGTGCAATATGCTTAGTGATGTTTTTGTGCAATAGTGGAGTAACAGTGCGTAACAGTGGAGAGGCTCGTGCACCGATAGCTAATTGTTAATTAGAAATAAATTTTGTAATAAGTTTTCAATATACATTCACCAGTGAAAACTTGTTTTAGGCGCGCAAATGATGCGAACCAGTGCCGTAGATTTGTTAATACCACATTATCTGCGTCTCTGCGGAGCAATGGATGTAAGATAGCAAACGAAAACGCGCCCGATGACGACGTATTGTTGTCGATTCCCGACGACCAAATCGACGATCGGAAACAACGAACTAACTTCAGTAGTGACATATGCAATTCGATGCTCGTGAGTGCATATCCAAATTGAATACGAAAATGTTTCAAGTTATGCCTTCTCTTATTCGCAGCAGGTCTACCTGACAGTGTGTAAACTCGACCGCCATCGTTCGTGACTCTTTACTCGTGTGTGTTCTAGCTGCAGCATAGGTGGGAAGTACGAGAACCGGAAATGCAACTAAAAAGTCATTATTGTCTTTGTGATTTCAGTACTGAGTACATGTACCCGTATTTCATTGTTAGGTGGACATTGTTGCTCGCTGCCAACCCGTATTCGTTCGGAACTTCAGTGGAACTTGCTGTTTGCCGGCGATGATGGCCGAGCGGTGCTAGGCGCTACAGTCCAGAACCGCGCGACTCCTATGGTCGTAGGTTCGAATCCTGCCTCGGGCATTGATGTGTGTGATATCCTTAGGTTAGTTAGGTTTAAGTAGTTCTAGGGGACTGATGACCTCAGATGTTAAGTCCCATAGTGCTCAGAGCCATTTGAACTTGCTCCTTCATTTCATGATAGTGTCAGTTTTAATATTTTACGAATGTCTCAGAGTAAACAGTACCACACTAAAGTCGTCCCATTTTCTTTTTGCATCTTTCAGGTTAGAACCAATGTAATTCCGCAGGTAGTAATAGGCATTGTTGACCGCATGACGTCTGTTGCGAAAGGTACCGCTGGAACATAACAGTATTGTCAAGCCACTTACAATTTAGTGTTGTCAGATGTTATAACCCTGTAACGGACGAATCTTGAGTTGGGCAAAAAAAAACGGAATTTCATTTTTTTTATCCGGGACAAATGAAACACCTAAATTATTTTATGTGATTTATTGGTCTTTATTGAATTTTAATGAATGTGTCGGTTTTTAAATGCTTTGTTTAATTTTTACATACTCCATGGAGTTTTAATCATAGTCGAAATTGGTCATTAACTTTTTATCAAATTGGGGGTACATTTATTAGGTGCATCAGTCCATTTTAATGTCATCTGTGAAGTAAACACTATTATAAAGCAGTTGGAACTAGGGGTACTAAAGATGCGCTATAAGACATGAAAAATGTTACATACATATTTCATTCTTGGAAAACCCTTGCATGATTTCCTTCTATTTCTCAATCGCACCCTTATTTGTCATTAAAAGCCCGTGCCATGTCCAGACTTGTTTTAATTATTTGAAATTCTTCGTGTAAGGAGTCCACATCCACTTGATAGGTTCTTAAAAGCATTTTGAAAATGGTCGTAATGTAGTGGTGATTTTAAGTTTAATAAAATAACAGGTTGTTATTTGCTGAGAAATCGTATCGCAGTAACAAATATCCTACATGACTGGTGTAGAACTGTAGAAATTCGTCCCGAATATATCTTTTGCATTAGTGCTCTTTCACCCATTATTTCTCTTGTCTTACTTTAGAAAAAGTTCTTTTATTCTGTGCTCAGTCTTCTCGCGAATCCCGTGCATTTCAGCATGCATCTCAACAATTGACAACTGATTCAATTTTCTTTTTTCTTGTTTCTACCGAAAACATTAAGTTATGCAGAAACGCCAAAGTTTTTTTCTCTGCCTCTCCACACGTGATTAATTTTTTTAACACGCGAGGACATGCATTGCAGAATTCTAGAAAATGAGGTATAAGTGCAGGCCATATTTTTAATACTCTTTAATCAGCCGGACCAAGAAATAAAAATCTCGTGACGGTATGTTTTATTATTTCTTCGCATTGCATCTCATTCGCTTCAATTTGGAGTTGAAAGTCCGCCCTTCGTTTCCCAGGTCTACTGAAGTGACTGCATGTTTTCAGTATCATAATTTCAACATCCGCTTCTAGTTTTAACAGTACTGTATTTTGCAGCATTGTGTAGAATATGGACGGGGCAACTAGCTTTGACAATCTTATCATTTTCAGGTAATAGAAGTGTATGAATGGGATGGTTTCTGCCGAAATTTACAAAAGCCCTTAACGCACGAGGTGTGGTCTCAAACAGCGCGAAAATGTTAGAACTCGCTCTCCAAGGTCTGTTCTGGTGGACTGCTGCTATACCCCCCCTCCCCTTCCCATTTTAAATTGCCAAGCCTACCAAGGTCTGTTCTGGTAGAGTGCTGCTATACACCCCCCCCCCTACCCATTTTAAATTGCCAAGCCTACGATGTTTTGTTGTCGGTTTCGTTATCGCCTTCTGTGTTTATTGTTGACACGTGTTATCGATAGGTGTTGGGAGTCTCCTAGACCTGCTATCGAACAAGAGGAACTTCAGAAAAGTTGTGATGGGTATCAGCCTCCTTCGTCAATGAAATTCTTAGTGTCTGTTAAAATCTAACGTGCGATTGGTGGCAAAAATATAGTTCCCAACAATGCGAATTTGACACTTTCTTTTTGTACCTATCGGGTGGAATTTGTATGCGCAAATTTAAACCCTGGAATTTATTTTATTTTGAAATTTATTTGCTACAGAGATTGTATAATTTTTCAGAAATTAAAATTCAGTACTCAAACAGCCCGTTTGTGTCTACTATTTACAAGAATCACACAAAATTATGTGCTTTTGTGTGATAGATAGTAAAATGCTGCGGGCTTTGTTTAGTGCAATAAATAAACGAGAAGCATTTAAAAACGCTTAAATAATTCTAAAAATAAATGTTATATAGCATAAATTAAAAATTTCACATGATTTTTGCCTTAAATCTCGGTTTACACATAGGGGTCACTGCTTCGCATAGCGTTGTTTCCGCTTTTGCTCTTCCGCAGCTAAAACTTTTGAGTGATTTAAAAATCACTGCAGATATATGGTAATAATTGGTGTGAACAATCCATTCCATTGTAAGTAAGAGAAGGCTCTGCCGTATGATAAACAGATAAGAGTTCTCAAGCGTAATCTTATGTCTCCTAGGCAGATGGTTCAGGCTTCGAGAAATATTTCAATAAGGTACTTGGTGTTCTGTTGCTAACAACAGTCACGCTTGATTTGGCAGATGCTTGTTTTACTTCAGGAACGTCTCTACACACGAGAAATCTTCATCGCGCAGGTGACAGTACGTCTTATACGAGTTGTTTTATATGTCTCAGCCAGGAGTAACTATTTTCACAGTTCAGATTATACTTGAGTCTTTTGGCTTTCTTAGAAGGTATTCCACCGCTTCTAGACGAATTATCTGTGTCACTATAATTTAAATCACTCATTTTGTCAATAGTTTTAGAATTCATTCGCAAGCATAACACGTTCAAAACTCAGCAGTTCTCGCAAAACAATGAACGCAGTTTTAAACTAGAATGACGATCAAGAAAGAATTTAATGCTACCAGTTTAACAGGCGTTGACATACCATATAAACCAGTTAGCAAACGAACGTACATGTAACACACAAAACTGTAGAAAGGAAGTGAGATGGGACAGTATAAAAGTAGAAGAATGTAAAACGCAGAGCGGCGCGAGAGGGTGGGAATCGGTGAATATCGGCCCCGCCCGGCACTACGATAAGGCAGACAGCCGAGCTAGTCGCATCTTCATGCTACCACGTGCGTTGGCAATAGGCAACGGCCCAGCTGTGGCGCGACAGATTGCGTAATGATGATCGAACAAGGTTGAAGTACGGGACAGAGCGTGTTTCGGTGGGACATTTAAAATTACGCAGGAAACACGGGACGTCTGGCAACAATAGTCAAATATCAAAAAACATTTCAGCGTTCCTAGAATTTGTCTGTGAAATAAAAAAGTTCGTGAACAGCAAATAAGTTAATTGTATTTTTTGTAAATATCATTGCTCTGCGTTAAGAAGATATCAGTATTACAATACTGGATATAACGCCGCAATGGTTTTTCGGCATTTGGGCTGGATAAACATTCTTGCAGTATTTTCTTGGGCCGTATGGTGTCACGCCTATTTGTCTCCAGTGGATACAAGAACATCCAGTTAAGGATCCTTCATTATGCTGCAGAAATCATCGAGAAGTACCCATTGTTGCAAGTCTGTGGGTATCAAACGATCTTATGGCATTAGTAGAGTTGTGTCGGCCGCCTGTGCAAGCAGGGGCAAGTGAACAGTTGCGATATTTCAAACAACAGGCAGCGCTAGCGCTTATTATATTAAATGCGCAATTACAGACGTACTTGTCGTCTGATGCAGCAGCCTTTTAAAGTTTCTTCTCGTCTGTAACCAGCTTATAGAGCACTGAGCAGCTCGTATTTTGTTTGAACAAGAAGTTCATTGCGCTTTGCTCACAGGAATAGAAAAAACAACTTTCAGCATCCTTTATAAGTTAGGGACCGCAGTTTTACTAAAGAAATGAACCCATTTTTGGTCTGTTGCTGTATCGAAATTTTAAAACTTTCAGTGACGCTTCTTAACGCTATGAACTCATTCTACAATTCGTAAATTTTTATACTACGGTCATTTGCAGTATGGTCATCTCGTCTTTCATGCTCAGGACAGCGAAATCCTTAAAAAGGCAAGGCTTCGGAATTAAACTACTGATTTACATACGAATCAGACTTCAGAAAGCTGCACTTCACTCGGTTATTCCATAAATACAACTTCCTCTTCAACATAACTGTTATGAATACGGGGCGACGAAATAATTAACTTCGAAACTTTTTGTTTTCGTAACAGATTGGCTTCGTCTAACATGAATGAGATGATGAACTTAATTATGCGAAATTAAAGTTATGCAGTATGATAAAAAAGTAAAACTCTTAAATTAAACCAAGAAAGTAGGCGTTGGAGGGTGTCCCGTTATACTCACGTAGGGAGACGGGACAATTATAGAAAAGTAAGAACGATTTCGATAAAATGGGGATACCTGGCAGCCGTAGATGCAGATATTTCTGTTTGACGCCATTTTGGTGATTTGGGCGCCGTTTTTTTTTTTTTCATCAGTCTACTGACTGGTTTGATGCGGCCCGCCACGAATTCCTTTCCTGTGCTAACCTCTTCCTTTCAGAGTAGCACTTGCAACCTACGTCCTCAATTATTTGCTTGACGTATTCCAGTCTCTGTCTTCCTCTACAGTTTTTGCCCTCTACAGCTCCCTCTAGTATCATGGAAGTCATTCCCTCATGTCTTAGTAGATGTCGTATCATCCTGTCCCTTCTCTTTATCAGTGTTTTCCACCTATTCCTTTCCTCTCCGATTCTGCGTAGAACCTCCTCATTCCTTACCTTATCAGTCCACCTAATTTTCAACATTCGTCTATAGCACCACATCTCAAATGTTTCGATTCTCTTCTGTACCGGTTTTACCACAGTCCATGTTTTACTACCATACAATGCTGTACTCCAGACGTACATCCTCAGAAATTTCTTCCTCAAATTAAGGCCGGTATTTGATATTAGTAGACTTCTCTTGGCCAGAAATGCCTTTTTTGCCATAGCGAGTCTGCTTTTGATGTCCTCCTTGCTCCGTCCGTCATTGGTTATTTTACTGCCTAGGTAGCAGAATTCCTTAACTTCATTGACTTCGTGACCATCAATCCTGATGTTAAGTTTCTCGCTGTTCTCATTTCTACTACTTCTCATTACCTTCGTCTTTCTCCGACTTACTCTCAAACCATACTGTGTAGTCATTAGACTGTTCATTCCGTTCAGCAGATCATTTAATTCTTCTTCACTTTCACTCAGGATAGCAATGTCTCTTCTTCACTTTCACTCAGGATAGCAATGTCACCAGCGAATCGTATCATTGATATCCTTTCACCTTGTATTTTAATTCCACTCCTGAACCTTTCTTTTATTTCCATCATTGCTTCCTCGATGTACAGATTGAAGAGTAGAGGCGAAAGGCTACAGCCTTGTCTTACACCCTTCTTAATACGAGCACTTCGTTGTTGATCGTCCACTCTTATTATTCCCTCTTGGTTGTTGTACATATTGTATATGACCCGTCTCTCCCTATAGCTTACCCCTACTTTTTTCAGAATCTCGAACAGCTTGCACCATTTTATATTGTCGAACGCTTTTTCCAGGTCGACAAGTCTTATGAAAGTGTCTTGATTTTTCTTTAGCCTTGCTTCCATTATTAGCCGTAACGTCAGAATTGCCTCTCTCGTCCCTGTACTTTTCCTAAAGCCAAACTGATCGTCACCTAGCGCATTCTCAATTTTCTTTTCCATTCTTCTGTATATTATTCTTGTAAGCAGCTTCGATGCATGAGCTGTTAAGCTGATTGTGCGATAATTCTCGCACTTGTCAGCTCTTGCCGTCTTCGGAATTGTGTGGATGATGCTTTTCCGAAAGTCAGATGGTATATCGCCAGACTCATATATTCTACACACCAACGTGAATAGTCGTTTCGTTGCCACTTCCCCCCGCCGTACTGATGGATATGAGATGCAGTGAGTAGGGCAACAGTAAACACCCAGTCCGTGAGCGAAGGAAAATTGACCCCGTCGTGAATGGAATTTGGGACCACGAGCTGTGGACATTGTGGGGCTGGATACTGCGTGATGGTTCCAGGGCACAGAATGTATCTGTCTTCTGCCATGTCGTCGCTGTTTGGCATTGTAACGAAAAAGATGCGGTAAAGATAAACATCAAAACTATTGTCCATTGTGGATTGATGTCTACAGTATCAGATGCGTAAGATTTGTTGTATAGGCCTGAGGTGTGGTGGTTTCTACAAGGTTGGTGTGAACTAAAATCTCAATCTCAAATGTAAGGAGGTTTTTCGAAAAACTCAGGTGAAAACATTAGCAACTTTTTGTGAATGTTTCATTGTTGTATACCTGACCGGTGCCTGCGTTTTACACGCATTGGTCAAAAGTATCAGGATAACGACCTGAAAACTCAATTCGTTTTGGTTGAAGAGTGGCGATTCTTATGGAATACCTGGAATTCTCAGGTTATTACATTTTACCTAGAGTTAACGTTGCACCGAAACTGAATTTTGAGTTTTATAAATCACAAATTTTGAAGTACGTAATATTTAAAGTGTGTTAATTATATTAATATTATTTCACATAAATTATTGTTTACAAACTGCGGTTAAACCACTATTAATGGCTAATATATAACTTAGCTGAGAGGAAAGAAGTCATTATTGTGGTATGCTACCCCTTTCCCACCATCCACCCCCCACCCCTCCTGCTCACCATTTATTTCTATAACTTATCAGGAACTTCTTGACACCGTCTTCTGAGATTTGAAATTATCAGGGACTTTTTTTTTTTTTTTCAAGTTTGAGTAACCCTCCTGTGTTGTCACGTAGTAACGTCCCTTATAAAACAGTGTTAGTCTAGTTAATTTAGCGAACGTAGTGGTAATCAGATGGCGATAGGTTTCTCACTTTCTTTGAAGAGTTACGTCGACGTTTCGATGTGGTTCTGTATGGCCTGTCATAAACTGTTTGTAACCGTTCAGTCGGTGCCAGAACCAGGTCCCTAGCAGGAAGCTCAAGTTTGACGCGAAACCACTTCTCACCAGACCCTAACCGCCGTTGGATGGCCGCGCTGCCATGTTCAAACAAGCATTCCTCTACGGTTGTGGCTCCCAACCTGGGGAATATTACCCCCTGAGGGTTAAAAAGAAATTTTCTAAGGGATAAAAAAAAAGGGTCTAGTAATGTTAGTCTCGAAACTGAACTATTTTCAAAAAAACCATTATCACTATTTCGTAAAACTGTAATACTGATTACATTACCAAATTTACATTTTTTTTTTTTTTTTTAATTTACGCGTGAAACAATGTGGTGTAGGTTACAGCTTCTGAAACGAATGTATGAACACCTATCTTGTTCCTCACATAGTCCAGCTACTGCACATATACTTAATATCACCCACCTGAGACAGTAAAATTCATACATATATGCTTAAGTATCTCATGAAAACACTTTCTGAGTTGTATGTCGTTCCCACAGCGGAGCAGAAACTGCTTCATTATCCACTTCGCTACAATAAGCGAGCTACTTGAAATCACAGCACAGTAGTAATTATGTAATGGCTACATTGGTATACTACAGTGGTCAGACGCAGAGGATTGGCAGCCTGAAGTCTTGCGATTTGTACCATTTCAAGGGTAAGGAGTCCAGGAATGTAGTGGTAGACAAGCAGTAAGTATACTGTACCCCGTTTCACTTGGTATCATCAATGTGGATAATCAGCTTTCTTTTCCGGGGAGGAGCTGTAGGTAGCACTCTCGATGCACTGAGAATTACTTCATCTTTGTATAAATATAAATAGAATGTTGTTAGAATTAAGCTGTATCAGTTGTCTCATTGACTTGTTATTTTAAACAACGGAAAATACAGGGTGGTTCAAATGGTTCAAATGGCTCTGAGCACTATAGGACTTAACATGTATGGTCATCAGTCCCCTAGAACTTAGAACTACTTAAACCTAACCAACCTAAGGACATTACACAACACCCAGTCATCACGAGGGAGAGAAAATCCCTGACCCCGCCGGGAATCGAACCCGGGCGCGGGAAGCGAGACTGCTACCGCACGACCACGAGCTGCGGACTACAGGGTGGAATTTAAAAATATTATGAAAAGGACAGTTCCCACTGACCATTATAGCGGAGATGTTGAGTCGCACATAGGCACAACAAAAAGACTGTCGCAAAATAAGCTTTCGGCCAACATACGTTTGCAGCTTATAAATATTTTCATCTAATCTAAAACGAACCCCTCTTCTATTTTCTCTAAAACGTTCTCATTAATTGGCTGTGTGTAACTTTTTCTCATCTCATCAGGTATTGACACCTGTCTTCACTTCTCAATAAATGATTTGAATCCACCTTGTGGATTGGAATTCCTACTTGATTAATGCCATGGCAAGATGAGCACTAAACTCATTCCACAACCGCTGCTTTTCACATTCTGAAACGAAGGCATATATCACAGTAATTTGCTTAGGTTTCGACTTGTAAAATTCAGTGTTCTTTAAATATGTGTTTGTTCTGGCTGCTTTAAATGTACGTTTGTTTTGGATGTTCTGGTTTATACTGTTTCTTTGATGCTAGTCATCGATTGCAATATATGTACATTTAGACGGCACATCGCAGAATGATGCCAATGGTTTCGATAAATTAAGTGTTGAATTCTTCAGAATGTGAACACAACGTCTCCTCCTCAACCTTCAGCATGACTTTATTGTGAAAAATCCGCTCTGATAAAGCAGTGACACGGCCAACAAGGCGGTACGCAAGTCGATAGATTGTAATCGTTAAATCCATGCCAGCACTAACTGAATTTAAATTTCAACTGTTGGCAGCATCATTCTTTATATCTTGACTGCTGTTGCTGACGTTGAGCATTGTTGCCAGGGATATGAATAATTACTGGTGTATTCCATCATAAATTATACTTTAACATTTATTGATAGTGGTTGACTTCTGATAAAACAATCTTAAAATCCTGTTCTAGAAAAGAAAAAAATTGTCAAATCTATTAAAAGCTCAGATAAAAATGAGGAGAAAGATGCTTGAGCATAGAATAGAAGGAAAAAGGTGCAAAATGTAGTAATCTCACAAAAATGTGCAACAAGCTGTGCCTATTTTGCTTAATTCATGCCCTCAGAGGCATATATTGATCTGCGTGTGTGAAAAATAGTTATGTTTTTAGTGATTAATAATTTCGCACAACGTTGTACCATAGTCTATGGCTATCACTTTGCCTACCGCTTGATTTAGCCTAGAAGAATCTAACGGTGTGATAACTGTTCACCATTGGAATAGAACTCCCTCTACTCCCTGCGTTATGGATTCAGTAGCCAGGTCTACGTGTAAAGTTCATATTTAACGGACCCTGACGTTGGGGATCTTGTTTTAAAGTGGTTTGAGGACAGTTTAGGAAGTGATGCTGGATCAGACAGTGACAAAGAAATTGAAAGTGAACATAGTACAGTATAGGACCAGTGTGAAAGTAAACACACACACACACACACACACACACACACACACACAATGTGTGTTGATAATTCTTTACTTACGACTCCGACAACCACTGCGCCACCTCGCTTTGTCTGGAAAGTCAGGTGAAATAGTGGGTTCATCGCGAGACTGCTGCCATCCTAAATAGTCTTAAGTTAATAGATTCCCGTATCATCAGTCAAGTTGCTGCTGCGACCATCTCAACCTTTGAGTTTTCCTCCCGAGAAATAATCTTTCATCCATGGCTGAACTCACCGATAAACCACCCCATTCACCGGGGTTGTTTGTCAGTAGAGGGAGTTCTATTCCAATTGTGAACAGTTATCACACCGTTAGATTCCTCTCTGCTAAATCAAGCGGTAGGCAAAGTGACAGCTATAGACTATGGTACAACGTTGTGCGAAATTATTAATCACTAAAAACATACAGCTTTTTTCACACAGGCAGATCAATATACGCATTTGAGGACATGAATTAAGCAAAATACTCAGCTTGTTGCACGTTTTTGTCAGATTACTATATTTTGCACATTTTCCCTTCTATTCTGTGCTCAAGCATCTTTCTCCTCATTTTTATCCGGGCTTTTAATAGATTTGACAATTTGTTTTTCTTTTCTAGAACAGGATTTTAAGATTGTTTAATCATAAGTTTACCACTATCAATAAATGTTTAACTATAATTTATGAAATACACCAGTAACTATTCATATCCCTGGCAACAAAAGTTAACCTCAGCAACAACAGTCAAAATATACAGTATGATGCTGCATCAGTTGAAACTTAAAAATTCGGTTAGTTTTGGCATGGACTTAACGATTACTATCTATCGACTTGCGTACCGCCACGTTGGCCGTGTCACTGCTTTATCAGAGCGGATTTTTCCACAATAAAGTCATGCTGAAGGTTGAGGAGGAGACGTTGTATTCTTACAGACCTCTAGCACGAAAGCAGTAATAGTATAGATCCATGTCATATGCGAGCGACTACTGACAAAGGAAACCACGACATCTCCGGGAATGAGCAACTACACAACTTTGTAACCTCCTAGTAGCCCACCGTTATCCATTATCAGCAGAGTAACAATAAACGCTAGCGGTCTGTGAGATCGCACCTGGGACATTAAGGGTTTTCGTCAACTCTCATGCATACGACATTGTTGTAATAGCCATCTTACCTTCATGCACCATCAGTTGGAGTGGGTGATAGAATATCCATTGAGGACAATGCCTCGGCATTGTGTCCTTATAGGACCCAAAGGGACATGCGTTCCAATTTCATGCTTACTGATGAAAACTGATTTGCTCCTGATCTCAACCTGTTATCGGACGTGCCGTGATTTTGGCCCTTTTAACTATCATTGAACCAGAAGTGGAAAACATGCGGCCACTGAAAGAACTTCCAGTTGCCTGAATGACTGTGGAGCACTAGAAACGCACGGTCTACGGCCGTTGGCGTGCAGCCTGCGATAAGCCAGATAAGACTATCAGCGGGAGCGGAAGCTCTCGAGTAGCGGTAAGATGAGGCGGCTCATCACAGCTTTTGCAGGAGCCTGGCGACCGAGCACCTGGTTTGGCTTGGGGGTCTTGCGCAGTGCTGCGCTGTTTTCACGAATTGTACGACATAACTCACTTACCGTTTTAATTACCCAATATGTCCTTATTTCACCAAAAGTTAATTACTGGAAATTTGTAATAATCACACAAACAAAACTTTGCTTTGGTGTGGTCAGTGTTAGGTCCTCTCCAGCGAAGGTTAACACATCATAATCAGGTTAAAGAGAAGACATTCACATCCCCCACTAGATTGTCAGTTAATAGGCTTGCTTAAGTTAGCCTTCGAACTAACTTCTAGAGAAGAGCTGGAGTGATCAGTTATAAAGTTGAAGAAGTAGTTAGATGGGAAACCGCGACACATAGTCCGCCCTCCTCATACGAACGATTCCTTTACACGCACGCGTGAGTTCCTTTTGCCAAATACTGTTTTCAATTAGGGCTCTTGAGCGAAGATCACTCTTAACAATTCGTGTATTGTGAGGTGTGTGCTAACGAAGGTGTGGGCAAGGTAAAACTTGGTACCGCCATGGAACTCCGTATACATATTTTGAGATGTCATTACTGGGATGTCTCCTGTTTCGGGAAGCGTAGGTTTCCTTCTCATAGCACAGTGCGAACCAGTCGCGGTTTTCTGACATCTAGCTGCTATAACAGTTCGCAGCAGCGTTGGCTTGATTTCAAGCTTTCCAAGTTGTTGGTGCGAGAACTCCGGAATATAGGTCTTACTGAATTATGATTTTGCTGCTCTTAATTTAGATTGCTCCACTGCAGTTGCACTCCGAAAAAATTCCTCACATTTTAAATAATTGTGCATTCATGCATTTAGGCATACATGCTGTCAAGAAGCTAATTTCATTTCGTCTCAAATCTTATTCGAGCTCGGAAACGCCCCTGAAAGATTCCTAAACGTTTGTAATAAACGTGCTTGTTGATAATTGAAACTTGAGTGCCGCTTTACACCAAAACAAGATATAAGCGAGGCGTAGTACTAGTGTAAGTTGTAAAAGGTAAGGTTTTTATCGCATGAATGAAAAAGAAATCTTGTTAAGGTGTCAGTAAAATCCGAAATAGGACGACGATGGTAGACTTGCTCAGATTGGTAGTGAAAGACTTGTTTCTTTAAGGTAAAACAAAGCATATTTCGACGTACTGTGGAAGACACTACCGTCAATGTTTTTCCAACGAGTAGATTCCATCCCTGAATTAAGATTCTGGGAGACATGCAAAATAGCCATCTACAGTTCCCATAAACTTATTTAGCTCAAAACGTTCTCCCAACAACAAATTTGTTTACTTGTGGAAATTGGTGGAACTCATTGTCAGATCCGGAACCGCGCTGCTGCTACGCTACGTTCGCAGGTTCGAATCCTGCCTTGGGCATGGATGTGTGTGATGTCCTTAGGTTAGTTAGTTTTAATTACTTCCACGTTCTAGGCGACTGATGACCTCAGAAGTTAAGTCGCATAGTGCTCAGGGCCATTTTTTTTTTTTTTATGACCTCCGATGTTAAGTCCCATAGTGCTTACAGCCATTTGAATAGTCATTGTCAGATCCGGTCAATTAAGGGTGAATGCTTCAACAGTTATTCTTAAAAGTTTTCTGATTGCCAAAGTACGTTGTTGCAAGTGGCTCGCCCTGGTAAAAAATAAACCCTTTGCGAATCTGGAATCTATTTGCGTGTATAAGATTCACTAGTTATTGGTTTGATCTGGCTTAATGTATGGCGTAGTGTTGGACTTGCATCTAATTTACATTAACACACTCGGTAGTTGCATTCTAGCCGTTGGTAGAGCGTTCGTCGCAATGAAAACATGCAGCATGACTTAACGGCCGTTTGAGTTGCCTTTTGAGTTCGCAACCGGTTGTAGCTGTGCAGGTACAGTTAAAGTGTGGCTGTGGTTCAATACAGTCCGTTGTAGCTGTTCGCAAATTATGGCAAAAATTAAGAAAAAAGAAGGGGAGGTGAGGGTTTAATGTCCCTTCGACGACTTAACACAGAATCGGATTGGGGAAAATGAGGGAAAGGAACAGCCGTTTCCTTTCCAAAGGAAACACTTGGGCATTTTCCGCAAGAGATTTAGTGAAACTGCTGAAAATACCAAGTCAAGAGCTGTAGTCCTGGAGCAAAAAGTTCTAATTTTTTGTTAAGTGGCTTCTCGTTTCATGACCGTACAGCCAACCACAGTTTGTGCAGATAAGAACTGTCAGTTTTGACTATTATTTACGTACAGAATTGAAATGTATTTCTAGTAAAAAAAGCGTAAGTTTTATAAAATTTGTATATATACACTGTGCTAATCTATGTACAAAAATTAAATTACGTTGTTATAATAGACGGAGTATTATTTTCACAAAACTAACATATGTACGAAACACTGTGTCGGATGGGTGTTCTCACGTGTTAGGCAGTTGGAGTCGCGAAGAAAAGTTGTCTAGCTGTTGCGTCAGATTCCGGCTAAACAGCAAGCTTCAACGATAACTTCCATTTTCCTCGTCAGGAGCTAAGTCTGTCTCGAATGCTGAGTCAAATTTAACTACAGACGATGATGACGACGAAGGCCATACTTGAAATCTGACGCGGAAAGTTATCGAAATCTGGGTCGCCAGATGGGAATTAAAACCTCAGGCATCACCACGCCATCTCGCTTGGTAGATACGAACAAAGCAGAATGTTGTAATAAAAAAAAAGAATCGTGACATTGTTCTTCGGATCGGGGCGATTGCCGAGTCTGGCACAGTGGGCCACCCTCTTGATTGAAAGGGCTAGGCGTAAACCGAATCCAAATCATCTAGAAGCGGAAGATTCATAACGAATTATGCCCGTGACAGGTGTATTGGCGAACGAAACAAATGAGACAAAACGGTACGGATTGTCGTTTGGGACCAAGTGATGCACGCGGGACGTCCTTGGGGTGCAGCCGGCCGGGCTGCTGGAGATCCGGCAGAGAAGCGGACAGAACAGCTGCCGATCGCTGGGCGGGGGCCGGGGCCGTCCTTGTGGAAGGTCGGCGAGCGGCGCCGAGGTCAGCGGGTCTTACCAGGGGAAAGCTGCTCCCCTTTCTGCCCGCGCCACGCTTTCCAAACCTTCCCACTCGACGGTATACTGCTGGAGAAGACACTAATAACCCCGCGGTCCACATCTCTACTTCGCAAGCCAAAAGGCTAAGGCAAAGCGTTCTTCATCTACCACTATTACTTCTCGTTTCCTCCTCCAGCAGTGAATAGTGCGCGATAAGAACGACTACTGGTAAGTTGTTGTGGTCTTCAGTCCTGAGACTGGTTTGATGCAGCTCTCCATGCCATACAGTAAAGCTGGATGCCCTCGGAAAATTACGGCTGTAGTTTCCCCTTGCTTTCAACCGTTTGCAGTACCAGCGCAGCAAGGCCGGTTTGGTTAGTGTTAAATCAGGAAGCACATGTTTGTCTGGCCTCTCAACAGATACCCCTCCGTTGTGGTTGCACCTACGGTATGGCCATCTGTATCGCTGACACACACAAGCCTCCCCACCAACGGCAAGGTCCATGGTTCGTGGGGGGTTACTGGTAAGACTCCGTTCGAAATCGGCCTCACTAATTTAACCTTCATGGTGCAGACACCAGAAATTCTTTCCAACATATTCTTAACTTTGTTGAAGTTTTGGGACGAATTCCACCTCTGAAAGTTTTGTCGGAATTCGGGTTCGCCCTAAATTTACGGAAGAATTGAAAAGTTTGACAAACTGATTTCGGGGAAGATCAGTTCTGTTTCCGGAGAGTTGGAGGAACACGAGAGGTAGAGCTAACCCCGTCGTCTTATAAGACAGGTGAATAATGGCAAACCTACACGCGTAACGTTTGTAGATTTACAGAGAGCTTTTGGTAATGTTGGATTACTCTTTCAGATTCAGACCGCAATAAGTATAAAATACAGGGAGTGAAAGCTTGTTTACAACTTGTTGAGAAACCAGATTGCAGTTTTAAGAATCCAGCATCATGAAAGGAAACATTAGCTGAGAAGGGCGTCAGACAGGGAGACAGCCTAACCCGGTTTTATTCAATTTGTATCCTGAGCAAGCAGCGAAGGAAGCCATGGAGAAATATGGAAAGTGAATTAAAGGTCAGGGAGAGGAAATAACAACGCGTGATTTGCCGATGATATTGTAATTCTGTTAAAAATGTCTATAACACAATAAATCAAGAGGCTGCAAGCTGCTATGCACAAGAAATCAAAAACCGTTTTTTCTCCCCCTAGAGTTATTGTTCACAAGGAAAAACGGTAGCCATCTAGCGAGACACTATAAAACCTTAACATCTGGACAAGGCCGCGCGGGATTAGCCGAGCGGTCTGAGGCGCTGCAGTCATGGACTGTGCGGCTGATCCCGGCAGAGGTTCGAGTCCTCCCTCGGGCATGGGTGTGTGTCTTTGTCCTTTTAAGTCCCATAAGATTTCACACACATACATCTGGACACGTTGTTTCACAAGCGTATTGCATGACACTTCAGTCCTGATTTGTAATCTGGTAATGCTAGGAATTTTTACTTCATAGTAAATATGTTACCCTCCCACACACACATACAACTTAAAAACAACCCTGATTTGTATCAGCCAATGCTAGGAATTCGTGCTTCTTCTATCTAGAGAAGACCTGTGACAGATTAAAATGGGCTACAAAATGATGGAAATTCTAAAATTGAAGTTGGTGAACTGGAAGAATAGGATACTAATTGAAGCAGTTGCAGAGGGCAGAGCAACCATGAAACTAAGAAATCGTATGACGGTTTGAAAATGGAAGAGGAGTAAGACAAAGTTGTGTTTCAGCAACTCTGTTTATAGACAGGATGATGACGCTAGAAGGAAGGAGTAAGGTTAGGAGGGCGGAAGATAGTCTGCATCAGAGTTGCTGATGACCAGTTACTACTTGCAGATAAAAACTCTCTTCAGAAAACAGTATCCAGGCTTGAAACAAAGAGATAAGTGATGGGAGTACGTGACAGAGAAGATATGAAAGTGAAAAAGGTCGAATTTAACAGGTTGCACAGTACAGATATTTGGGGATCAAGGTTAGCAATGGCAAACTAACTCTCCAGAAAAATAAATGCTTATTATGAAAAACTTGCGTTGGAGTTAAGAAAAAGATAATGGTTCAAATGGCTCTGAGCACTATGCGACTTAACTTCTGAGGTCATCAGTCGCCTAGATCTTAGAACTAATTAAACCTAACTAACCTAAGGACATCACACACATCCGTGCCCGAGGCAGGATTCGAACCTGCGAACGTATCGGTCGCTCAGCTCCAGACTGTAGCGCCTAGAACCGCACGGCCACTCCGGCCGGCAAGAAAAAGATAGTTTAGATGCTTCGTATGGTGTGTTTTTGTGTACTGCTGTGAAAGCTGGATATTGAAGAAAAGAGGGAGAACTGAAGCATCAGAGAGGTGGGTTTCGAGGAAAATGGAGGAAATAAAATGGGTTGTTAAAATGAAGAACAGTGGAGTACAGGGAAGGGTAAAGTAGTTAGGAACTTATTTAAACCTGGTTAAGAAAATAACAGGATCAGATGGAGAACGCAATGATTTCACGACCCAGCTAATAGACAGAACACTTTACGAAGTTGAGCGCTGGGAAGATACGGGGGACATTCAAAAAACTTAGAGGCCTCAGCGCTGCCGATAGTGGGTGTACAGTTTGGTGCCATGTGATTTTGGAGCCGAACGCGGAAAGAGTGGCAGCTCCTTGGTTTAAGGAAAACTGTTGTTTACAACACGACCAAGACTCGCCTCTTTTTCCTGCGGTCTTACATAAGCGCACCGCAACACTCGAAAGTTCTGTTCTTATTTCTAGATTCCAAGAAACGCAGTTCCATTGTAGGAAGTCTTGCGTTTATAGCTCGCTGTTAACACTGCACAAATTTTCTCACCATAGGTGTTGACGATCGTCAGAAACTCCGTGAGGCTATATGCAGTTCACACTGCTGTATTATCTACGAAAACTGGAACCACAGTAAACCATAGCGAAATGCGGGAAGACCAGCAAATGATAAACTTTATGCAGGGAGTGACCATCATAAATTAATTTATTGCAAACAAATATATGAAAGAGCAGTTAGCGTTAATTGTGCTGACTTCGTCGCCAGTGAAGGCTGGTTTGCTGCAGCTCTCAGCAGGCTTCTTCATCTCTGCGTATTTCAGTCTATATTCATTCGAAAGTGCCTAGTGCAATCAAGTCTTGGTGTCCTCTGCAGTATATACTACTCAGTTACGCAGTTGCCAAGTTGTCAATTCCTTGACGTCTCAAAGTGTCCTGTCAATCAAGACCTTCTTTTAGTCAAATTCTGCCGTGAACATCATTTCTCCCTAGTTCGATCCATTACGTACACAATAAATCATTGGAACAGTCACAACCGTAAAAGTTATAGGTACCCATCTGTATCGATCTAAAGTGGAACTACTACTTAAAACTGTCGGAAAGGCGGATGCGAGACATATTCAGTGGAAGATTTCGAAGAAAATGAGTGCCCTTTTAACCTATAAAGTGTGAAATTAAGAAATCGATCCTAAAAGTAAAGTATTAAAAGAAAAATGCTTCAAAAATGACTGTATTGTGTTCTAATGCATAACTTATAAATGAAGAAACAATCAATCGCCGCCTTCTTGGAGTCAGGTAACAAAAATGTGCTAGGAACGCTGTGATTTCTTACACATAACCACGACGGTCAACTTTGAGAATATAATTTGCGACATTTTGCACCCAAATACAAAACCGAAGTGGGTCCCTGTCATTCGTTTTCAGTGTCTCGATGTATTTCGGACATATAGGGAGATTTATCAGCAGGTGAGACATTGATAACGTATTTTTATCTTCCACGTCAGTTCAGTCTGTAATATAACGTCCATTCTTGCACTGCAAGACTATAGATACGGAAATGACAGGTTTGCCAGAGATGTACTGACGTGGCACAGCTGTCTTGATGTACCACCTTCACGTGCAGATATCTCACAGAACTGTACTGTGAATATTAAAACCATCTCAGAGGTGACAGTTCGCTGTTTTATTTGATCGCCAGCGGCAGACAGTGCAGTTGTTGAAAGGCAAAGCTGCGAGACCTCCTGGCGGATGTAAAACTGCTGGAAACAGGTAGGTAACAGCTGTTCTGAGATAGTATCAGTCGCTAACCAGTGTGGCGTGCTGCCCATACAAAATTTCCAACAGTCTTCACTCGTTACACTGCACGGAATGTGTGAACGGTACGGGTCGCTGACAGTCTGCGGAGCCTTCATCCCAATCAATACCTGTACAGGCATCTTCGTTTTATGCAGACGCGTTTGTTCACATTTCATTATGGTTGTTGCCCGCTGTGTTCGATTTAAGCGTCACGTTGCGCTCTCTCTCTCTCTCTCTCTCTCTCTCTCTCTCTCTCTCTCTCTCAAAAAAAAAAACCACACACACACACACACACACACACACACACACACACACACACACACACAATGTATATATATGCATATCCTACATCACACGAGAGGGGGGGGGGGAGGCTGTTTAGACCATGGTCAACGAAGCCTCACTTTATGCAACAATAGTTATTGCCGTTAAATTATCCTATGTTAAAAAAAACAGCTAATATGACAAAAATGGTATTTCAACTTACAGCTTGTCCACATGACCTGTAACTCAAGTCGAGCGACTATTATTCGATGGAACTACCACAAAATTAAAAGTTAGTGCGTATGTAAATAAACATCCTGATGTACGGAAAATCGACAATGATTAAATACAAAATTGGAGCTCTGGGTTTTCATGAGGTTATAAATGCGCAAAAACACACTATACTGTATTAGAGAACCGTATTCTGTTAAATGCTGGCGTCAAAACGCTGCTCTTTGCGCCACTTTGCTTCGACCGGCAACGTATCCTGGACGATTTCTGCCATGGACGTTGACCTAAAAATTGGACAGTTTTCTCAATCTTCCTTCCCACGTAGTCGGCATTTTCGTCCCTAATAACGTTGTGGGTTCTATCAGCTTTAAGACTTTTAGGTCAGTAACACGGTTATAGAGAAAAGACCGTGAATGATCAAATGGCAAGATACGGAAGTGAATTCTAAAATTTTGAGAGACTGTATCCGCCCGTCTCCATCCACGATTTAGGAGCTGCAGAATTATTCTGCAGTTACCTACGCGAGCGTCGTGCTCACTTCTAGGAACCCTCATTTGAGTTTACCAATCATCTCCGATACTCGCGCGTTGATCGAATCTACCGATAACAAATATAGCAGCACGCTTCTGAATTGCTTTGGGTTATGCTTTAATCCGATCTGGTGATGATGCCAAACACTCCAGCAGTTTTCAAAAATGAATCGCAGAAGTGTTCTGTAACGCGATGTCCATTGTAGATGAGCTGTACTGACCTGAAACGGCCCCATAAACCGAAGTCGACCGTG
Source organism: Schistocerca cancellata (assembly GCF_023864275.1). Taxonomy (NCBI): domain Eukaryota; kingdom Metazoa; phylum Arthropoda; class Insecta; order Orthoptera; family Acrididae; genus Schistocerca; species Schistocerca cancellata. Next base: position 808,877,175 of record NC_064630.1, read on the forward strand.
AGCCCTGTGCTCGTTCCATTTCATATCGCTTTGCAGCGCTTTAACTAGGTATTTAATCGACATCATTTTTCCAAGTTGCACATCACTAATATACTATATTGGAACGTTTGAATTGTTTTTTCTACTCATCTGCGTTGTCTTCTTTCTACATTTAGAGAAAGCTATCATTCGTCACACCACATAGAAATTCTGTCTGTCATCCTGTATCGTCCGGCAGTCTGTCAGTAACGGTACTTTGCTGTATAGAAGAAACACGTACAAAGCATCCATTATACTACTGGAATGAAGAAATTGAAAGGGAAGTGAAATTAAAGAAAGAAAAATATTTAAAATGGTTAAATACCAGAAATCTTCAAGATAAAATAGAGCTTAATGCACAACAAGCGAAAATCCGGAAAAAGTCTGCAGAAGCAAAAAGCAAAGTTTGGGAACAGTCATGTCAAAAAATTGAATCCTATATTGGTGGTAAAAGAAACACAGAAGCATGGAAAACTATAAAAAATTTAAGAAGGAATTCCAAAGAAACAACACATATTAAATATATTACTCATGACTCTTGGGAAAAATATTTTAAAAGTTTATTAACAGAAAACAGGGAAGAATACTTGGGAAACCCTGAATATAATGAAATGATAGATCTACAAGCAGAGAATTACATTCGTTTGGAAATAGAGACAGTAAAAACTGCAATAAAATCTTTAAAGAATGGAAAGGCTCCAGGCATTGGAGGTATTCCTGCAGAATTATTAAAATTAGGAACAAAGAAATTAATGGAATTGTTAAGAAACCTTTTTCGAAAGATGTTTAAATGGGGAAGATGTCCCAAATGATTTGAAAGTAGGATATATTTCAGTGATACATAAAAAAGGAGCGAAAGATGAGTGTAAAAATTATAGGGGAATAACAGTGACCAATACCTTCAGTAGATTATATGGAAGAATTATTAAATATTTGTTAGAACAAGAATACAAAGAAAAGGAGGCTGAAGAACAAGCAGGTTTTAGAGCTGGAAGATCAACAATTGATCATATCTTTTGCCTACAACAAATTATTGAAAAAAAAAAATGGTTCGGGCACAACCTATACATTTAGTATTCATAGATATAGAAAAAGCCTATGATTGTGTGCCTTTATCCAGTTTATGGAAAGCTTTAATATCAATAGGAATAAATCCATGAATAGTTAAAGCAATTCAAAATTTATACAAAAATTCTATTTCAAAAATAAAAATTGGTAAATATCTATCACATGGATTCCAAGTCACAAAAGGATTACGTCAAGGATGTAGCATCTCACCTACATTGTATAAAATATATACAGAAGTAACTTTACAGAATTGGAAGAAAAAATGTCACGCTATGGGAATACCAATAAATGATAGGACAATATACTCGTTACAATTTGCAGATGACCAACTGATTATAGCCCAAGACTATGAGGGCATAGAGTATATGACCAGAAAATTGATTCAAGAATATAAAAAATCAGGTCTAAATGTAAACATGAATAAAAGTACATGGTAATTGGTGGAGTGAATGGAGACTTAATATTAGAAGGGATGGGAGCAATAACAGCTACTGAGGAATATAAATATTTAGGTGTGAAAATTACAAATGATGGGAAACAGGACAAAGAAATTAGATCAAGAATAAATTCTGGAAAGACGACAATCTCTTTATTGAATGGAATTCTCTGGGACAAACACATAACAACTGATAACAAAATAAGGATTTTTAAAACAATAGTTAGGAGCATTATTACATATGGTTCAGAAGTGTGGACAAAAAAATGGCAACTGAAATCAAAATTATTAGCCACAGAAATGGATTTCTGGAGACGTTCAGCAAGAATATCAAGACGAGAAAGAATAAGAAATGAAGTAATCAGAGACAAGATGAAATGTAAAAATTCAATTATTGATTTCATCGAGCACAAACAACTTAAATGGTATGGACACATCAGACGAATGGAACAGGAAAGGCTACCAAAATGCATAATCGACTGGGTACCAATTGGAAGAAGAAAAAGGGGACGACCACCTGATACATGGAAACAGGGAGTTCAGTCGGCAATGAGGAAGAACAACATTCCTGAAGATTTATGGGCAAATAGAGAAGAGTGGAGAACAATAATTAGTGACTTACTGTAATCTAGAATAGGTGCTGGAAAAATGTACTCACATTGTAAATCCAGAATAATAATAATAAATATCATTCGTCACACCACATAGAAATTCTGTCTGTCATCCTGTATCGTCCGGCAGTCTGTCAGTAACGGTACTTTGCTGTATACATTATTGTGTGACGAAGTATTGTCATGTGATCACTAGAATGCCTTGACGCAACGTTGTTCGAACTCAATGTTAAACTGTAGCGCCCCCCCCCCCCAAGCTATAACTAACGAAGCTCGAAGGCAGTAGCATACCACCAGCAATGGAACCATGCCTAGTAGCACCGATATACAGTACAATCTAAAAGTGAACAACAGACATCCTTTTTATGCCACGTATTATTTATATTCCCCTAGACTAACCCTAAAGTTCTGCTGAGAATATCCTTTTCTGGCATACTGAACACACAATTAAAAATAACGTTGCACTTAGTAATAAGTAACTTGGAAAAGAAAGCTTCACAAACTTTGCAAATTTTATAGGACAGCCGCAGCCCTCAACGAGATTGCATAGAATCCAGCATAATTTCCGGTACTCATTCCTACTTATGGTCTGGAGGGAAGGGGAGTACTGCACGCATTATGTTAGATAAGATACGTGAATGAAAAGTGGGCAGATTGTCCGTTGGAGGAAACCGGTACTGCTGAATTATCGCTTCTTTTTTTTATTACAGTGATAACCGGTCTCACATAACATCTTTGATCAGTAGTACCGGTAGTTTCAGAGCAACTAGTGGAGTTCGGGTATTACACTCGGCGTTAATAAATCATCAAAGTGTAGCACCTGAAATGAACTGGTTGCTGCGCAACTACTGTAACGGAACAAGACTTGTTTTTATTGTGGAAAAGCTGACTGAATAGTATAATGAGAAAAATGAAAACCTGAAATGTGCCCAGCCCTAGGGATACGGTATCGAACGATAAGTATCGACATACTAGCCATAAATAGTGAGGAAGGTATCGATACCTTGATGTATCGTTGCGGCATCTTTTTCTCTCTTACCTTGTTAAGTAATTAATTTTACCTTGCTGTTGTGGTGGGGTGTTTTCTTAAAAGGTGCATTTCCCGAATACTTCGGCAATTTTTTTTAAACCGGTGTTGCATCTCACGTCATTGTTATCCATTTATCAAAATACAGCCAAGTTTCACTTTTGGCAGGCGCCATTCTGTCAGCTGATTCAGTATTTCGTGCACTTAAACTTTTCAAATAAGAAAACAAAGATAAACAAGTCAGTCGCGTAAACAAAGGGATCCAGATGAACGAACTGCGAACGAAACGTTGCCAAGGTTGACGAAGCGTGGCAAGTGGTTTTTTTTAATATTCTGTCACTCATACGCAAAGTGCTCATCCAGTTGATAGCGTGGGAACTGCGCTGCCGAAGTTTTGGGGTAAACAATAAAAATGCAATGAATCGTTATTAGGCTCATTCGTATGATACTTACTACAAATTACTGATACGAGCGAAAGTGTCAGTTGAAAAGTATAGAGTGAAAAAAAGTGTGTTTCTAAATGAAATTACTCGATACCAGGAAGTATCGTTATTTTTTCCCCGTCCGTACCCTAGCTACACGGCACGTTAACACTCTGTTGTATGGATATTATTAGACTAATGAAAACTGTCTTTCAGCCATTTTATAGTCAGCCTTTAACTTGGAACATTCGAGCTCGACGTAATGTTACAGAATCGCCGTCGTACACGGTACATCTCGGATCATTTGCAGGCGGTAACTGAATTACACGGCTCTGCTGCATGAAAACCAGTTGTAGGAGTGAAGCTGGAGCTGGAGGGAGGCACAAGCTCCGGACAGCGAGGCGAGGAAACCGAGCACCACTTTGCGGCCGGCACAGCGGA